>NW_021849573.1:916819-1009608 GCF_003651465.1 Formica exsecta | reverse complement strand
TATATGTATATATGGATATACATATAGTATACACGTATATACGTGCAGCGGCGATGCGCATCGCGGGATGCGGAATTTTATAACCGTCTCGAAATTCTGGTCATTTGCTGGAATTCACCGATAACACCGATGTTCTTTGATTTAATTCCGTCCGACAGTGGAGAGGGTTGGTACGGATTTTTCGATTTTGCCGGACAAGTATAAAATCGTGGACATCGGTTTATCGCGTCTGTTGATTAAACCACGTCCAGGGAGTGTGCGAGTGTCCAGCGGGAGTCGTATCTGCCGTGAAAGTTGCATGTATGCGTGGTACGCAACATTATTGCAACGAGAGAGTAGCGACCGTAAAATAATGTGGGAGAAATGTGTATAAACATAACGTTTTGCATTTTACTGACACATTCTTTAAAACTGATAAAAAATGTCGCATTTACGGATCTAAAAATAACAAGTTGTTCGAAAACACTGTAACTCTGTAACAATTTTTTTTCTTTTAAAGATACATTTTACGATATCTTAAATAATATATATTTCGTTAAAATCCGCAAAAAACGCGCAGTATAATTCAATCTTTTTTTATTTTACTACTTGACACGTGCTTATTTATTCAATCTATTCGTAATGAAAAAAATTCATAGGAAAGTATATAATTAATAAAAATTTTCTTTGAGAAAGTATATATAATTAAATCATAATCCGCAAGAAACTAAGCTAAGCTCAGGAAAGCAAATTACTTCACTAGTCAAGGCTTATACTTCGTTATTCACTCGGCAGTGAACGATCATCACGCGAACGCGCCGCTTGCTAGAATGTGTTAAAAAAAAAAAAGAGAGAGCGCAACGAGCGCGCAGAGAAAAAAAATGTAGCGAGACGAAGGAAGATGAGAGGGAAACGCGCGGGGAGAGGAGGGTTCGGACCTATTCTGGGAAGGTTGAGTTAGGTTGCAACGGTGGTTGGCTAGGGCGGTTGCCACGGCTGCTGGAGGGAGCGAAGAGGGCACGAAGCGGGAAGAGGGAGGGGGAGGGGAAAGCCCACAGAATGAAAGGCCGAAGGGGTGGGTGGAGAAGGGAACGAGGTTGATTCTCAAGCGAGGTCACGTATCTCGAAGCCAATCTAATACACTCGCCGAAGTAAAGAGAACCGGGGTCTGGTCGAACGTCCGCCTTCGTTCCCATTGGACAATCGGCGCCGTACTTCGCGCACGGGATCCTGGGATCCACGAGAAACGAGATGCCTGGGCTGCGCGATCGAAGGAAGAGAGAGCGCAATTTTGAAGTTCGTTGCCCTCTCTCAGCGGTTATGATCCGTCACGCGGAGTGCAAGGTGGCGAAATTTAACAGGCCGAAGGCGAAGTTAATTAGCGCCTGGTGAAGCTCGGAGAATCGTCCTTCTTTTTACGTTGCATTTCATGCGCGCTATATTTTTGCACATTGTGGAATATTATGCAGACTTGAAGAAGAGATGAGTTTAACGCAATCGTAAATTTTCTCGCTTCTCTCATTTGCTTAATGATGTACAGTAATTTGTTCTTAAATTGATAACGTAACATTTCAATGCGCGTAATATTTTTTTAAAAGTTTATAGTTCGAAAGCTTTTTTACTCTCAAAGTGCGCTGATTCAAATTACAACATCGGAGAATCGATCGGGTTAGCTCGTGTTATCCAATAGGAGTTCTAGTTTAGAAATAGCTGTACGCTCGACTGTACGGAAACCGCGAGAAACTGACAAGATCGAGGGACCTCGCAATTTTGTGGTCCATTGACCCCTAACGATAGCCATCATAAAACCGGCCGGAGAGAACTTGCGTAACAGACAAGGTGCAAGAAAATATATAAAAAGATACATATATGCCTTACGACACCACAGGTCATCTTTTTCCATTCTATTTCATTTTTTCCGATCTTTATTTTTATTTCCAACTCCCCACCCTTTGATCTTAATAAATTTCCATACGTGCATATGACTATCTTTCGTAGAAAAGTAAAAGATGTAAGAACACATGTTTACGGAGGTATCGCTGCATGTTGTTATCTGCATTTTTTATATCTACTATTTTGCAAATACTTTTTTTTTTGAGTATAGAAGAAATAAAAGTTTAAATATATGTATATAGAAAAAATCATAATTTTAAAGTATTGATACCTTTTATTGTAATTTATATATTAATTTAATTTTCCATAAATTGAGCAATATTTAAAGATTTTTATGACAGTTTGTAAAGATCAATAATAAAACTACATATACATGAAAACATTGAAAATGTCACAAACAGATAAAGAGAAAAATATTTCCAACAGCTTTCAACTGTTTTTTTTTTTTTTTTTTTTAATCAATAAAACTAAATTAATCAAACTTAATAAAAAAAATTCCGAGCCTCTCTTGCGTTTTTATTTTAATTGTAAGAGTTAAATGTTAAAAGTTATATGCTTGATTTCCATATCGAGAGAATTATAAAATTCTGCGATGTTAATGTAAGAGAAATTTTCGCATTATTTGCTGCTTATTTTCATCGCACTGGGTGTTTCATGCAAGCCGAGTCTCTCTCACGCGTGCGCGCAACATCCAATATACACGGGTCCAGGAAAACTGCGCAGAAAGCACAGATGCTGCGCGCGTCTTTACAGGCCGGCGACGACGCGGAATTCACTTACATTAGCGCGGTCGACAGTGGACATGCGGCAATATTTTCAGCGCAGAATCCAGTCGCATTCTCATATCTTTCCCAGGTAAAATATTGCCGCGCCGAGGCGAGTGAAGTTAATCGGACTTACATCATATACAAACTATAAGCGCACTGGATAGAATATAAAATATACGCTCTCATTCCGTGTAATTGATCGCTCTAGGAAGTAATGCTCACGGTGACACTTTACGCTACTATCGCATTGCAATAATTTTCAATAAGCTACCGTCTACACTTTGTATCGCTGACATTCTCCTGTAAAATCTCTTTATAATTATAATATTATTTATTAAAAGAGATAGAGCGAATATATTATACGGCAGATAATGAATCATCGCGAGCAAAACTGGTCTGCGTCGAAATGAATGTTAAAAATATAAAATTTTTTATTTATGAAATTTTTTTGGTAGAATATTTTTTTTTTTTATGGAAAAATGTAAAGATTTAATAATCAAATTGTGTCGTGCTTAAATTATTGCACTTTATTTCGTCAGGACAATATCAAACTAGATTTGCATTTAATGTGTGTACGATTAGGAATTATTTGCTATTATTTAAATCTTTTGTCGAGAAAGATTTACCTAAGAATATGAACAACAAAGAAATGTACGATCTGAATTTCTATTATTATTTATGTTTGCTATAAATATATATTTGTTAAGGCAGTATATTATATCGAATCTATAGCTCGAAAATATAAATTACTTTTTGTTTTATTATTGATAATAATCTTGTGAATTAGAAGCTTGGTTCAGAAGACTTGGAATCTTGATAAAATCAAGGATACAAAATACTTCATTTTGAGATTGCCTCAGAATCCGTCGCCATGATCCGTCTTTTACGCTATTTCGGAGCAAAACTGTGCGCACGTCGTACGCCGGATCGATAGAATGGACTAACCTTCCATATATATATATCTTTCCTTATTCTTTTTTAACCTACGTGTGCGTTCTGTTGTTCATCGCTACATATCGATATACACATAAATAATTTTAGGAGAATAGCGGAAAGCAGCAAAGTAAGTGTGCAAACAGGCGCGAATATTTCGGCGATAGTTGCAACCGTGTTGTTGAATTATAAATTTGTCGAAAGGCGAAATTCTGAAAGTCTTAAAATATTTATTGCTTGACGTACCGTTGAAAGGTATAGAAGTGAATTTTTTAGAGACTATATGTGTAATATACCGCGCTCGATGCATTGGCTTCTCGCATCTGCCATTTTCGACAAAGTTATTGAATTCTAATAGTGTGTAATAATTTTCATTTAAACTGCAAGTTTCTTTTTTGTTTTTGAAGTATTGACATAATATTGAAATTTGATTGTCATTTAGAAACAAATAAAAATAAATTTATAGAAAAGAGAAAAAATGGATATATGTAAGAAAAATAATTTGGAAAGATAAATCTTATTAATTTATTCTACATATTGAAAAATTATTTTTAAAATGTGATCTATCCATTTTTCTAAATAATTGATTCGTGCAATGCAGAGTATATACTTAGACAAAATAATTTTTAAGAAAACATATGCGAAGATCAGTACGAAGATTTTTCACTAACTCTGGCGCCGTTTGCCAATTCTCGCTGTTTTCTACTTCATTGGCCCGTCGCTTTGGATAGTTGGAGATTAACTCTCTGTCGTACAATTTTTACGATCACTGTTCTCGTAACCGACATATTTTTCGAAAGCATTGTTACGACTTATTTCATTAATTGTAATTATACATGTGTGTGAAATGCATATCAATTATTTTTCAATGAGTCTATATACAATGATTTTATTTTTTCCATACATGCGTGCAAAAGAAAGAAGCAATAATATTGCAATTATATTTGCTCGTGGAAATAATTATCGTGTGAACTTGAAGATTTGTAAAAAGAATGTACGAGAGTAACAGCAAGATATTATATAAGAAAGACTAATTTAAATGCACTCGTGTTTTTAGAAGAACACGTTATGTTAATGCAAATATAATTTTTTTAACATTTTGTGTATACATAAGTAATTGAAATAACATCTAAATAAAATCTAGAATTATATGAATAATATATTTTTCTATTTTTGCGCGGACTCTTCTAATAATAATTCTTCATTATATATTTTATTATATACGAGAAAACAAGGCTAAAAATTTATCAAAACTAATCAAAGTTATATTTTTGGATAAAATAATTCCACATGTATAGAATCGCTCATAGCTAGTACAATAATTTTGAAAAAAAGAAACGTCTCATTGAGTCTTAGTTTCCTACAATGACAATGTTTTTAGCCGTGATTGTCTTTAGCTTCATCGCGTTCCTAATCTTCGTGATGACCAACGCTTAAGAAAATCTTTTCCCAGAAACGTTTCACGAAGCGTTCCACAAACGTTGCACGGTCAAACCTATTTCGCCCGAAGGAGAAACGAAACTTTTCGCGGAGTCGTAAGAGTTCTCGTGCACTATGAAACTTTTAAGATCCGCGCTTCAGCGACATTTTGGTTGGTTTCCTCTGCGCGCGCTGGGCAGAACATGTAAAGCTTAAAAGCACTTTCGACTTTATGCCCATGCGCATATCAGCAAAGGAATGCTCGTGAATGCATGAGGAGGGACGAAGATAAATTTTGAAATTCCTAGAAAGCCGAGATGAATAGAAAGCATATGACGCTTAATTGAATTATCATACCGTTGACCTTTTTTGGACTAAATTACGAATTAGACATATAGAATGGAATCAAATTAATGTACATATAGAATGAGATAATTATTTCCACGATGCAAATTTGAAATATAATTGCAATTGTATTCCTTCTTTGTGAAAATATATCGATTAATTGAATAATTTAATAAAACAGAATATTTTGCATGTTCTTCTTAAAATAAAAAATCATAAGATATTAGAGAAACGATTTAGAAAGATCTAAGAAGGAAACAATCAGAGAGAAGATTCGATAAGAGCAAACGAGTCATTCAATCTCTTTAATTTTAGAAAGTTTGTCGTCATATAACGACGATATAAGTTTTCAACTAATTTCAGACTTTAACCCTTTTTATCATAAAATTTGTAATAACCACAAAGGCTGACGAAGCGAATACGTTGACAAAGGGATAGCAAACTTTTCGTCCAGTTTGTGTAAGAGCCGCTTACTCACGACGGAACTTTCCAGATCGCAGCGAGCGACATTTAGGTTTCTCTCTTGGAACTTGTAAAGCTTAAAAGCTCTTTGGGATTTATGCTCAGTCGCCTATCAACGATGGCCTGCAGTCCTGAAGAGAAAGTGTTATCAACCGTGAAAAGAAAGCCTTATATTGATAAAAGTTAACGTTTGTCGAAGTCGGGGTGCGCGCGATAATAAAATATATTTTCACATTTTATAACGATTTTATAAGTAGAAGATGTAGGTCTAAGTTAGAGATTTTACTTTGGTAGGAAAAAAATCTGAAATCATCTAACATTCTTGAATATTTCTTAACAATATGCACTAAAATTCTCGTTAATATCTTTAAAACTTCGCGCAAAATAATTTATGAAACAGATGCAACCATAATTCTGGACGCCAGAAATATAAATAGAAGGCAATTTTTGCAAAAACAGCTTATAAGGATTTGGCGATCTAAAAGATTATAATATCCTGCAATCTCGTTTATTATAGCCGGCAGATGAATCTCGGATGTGTATGTGTGTGTGATGCCGCTCTATCTTCTATCGTCGTCAAATTATAATTAGAAAGCGAATGCCACGACTGAAGTTAGCAAGTTTCGAACCAATTTTGTACTCACATGAATTGTCCGTAATTATCACTGGCAGAAATTGAATGTGCCAATCGAGAGAGAAAGGGAGATAGAGAGAGAACGAGAAAGAGAGAGAAGGGGAAGGAAATTCTGGGCTCACGGGAGTTGATTGGATACGATAGGTTGGAAGTCCGGAAAGATAGTCAGTAGGGGAAGTATTATCAAGGTAGCAAACTCGATCCATTAACAAGGTACCGCCCTCCTTATCGTTAGCCGCTGTCTTCGTTTTCTTACAACGTTGTTCGCGTATAATTAGCACAGGATTCGTTATAGGCTGCGGTATGTAACTACGGATACATTAAGTAGTAATGTTCCCTCACGATTGATCTTTCGTTATTAGACATATTATATACGTCTTTCTTGAAATTCGTTCATTTCAGAAAACTCTTTAGAATTGAAACTTTGGAAATATGCAATATTTACAACGCCGATGAAATAATTATGATTTTAGCGAGATTGAAAATATAGAAATAATAGAGATGGAAAATAAATAACGTTTATATTTTTATATTTGAGTTTTCCCTTGTGAGAAAATTTTCTCTTACCCGAAGAAAGATTGAGAAATATATCTCATCGCGCTATAATAAAATATCTCGTTCTAATGATATCATTTTATGTCTATATTATATTTTAATTACTGCTATGTTAATGATTAATCATGTAACAGCGTCTTGTGTGAAGCATTATTATTTCTTATCGATGCACACAAAAAAAATCTTATTCTCTTTATCTTTTTTCGATAGATATACGGAAAATAATTGGAGCTCCTTTAATCATTTTCGTGATATGTAATCACTTCAAGAGAGCGTCTTGCTTTTTCAATGAAATACACAAATGCAGCAAACCGTAACTTTCTCTATATCACGAATTATTTATTCTGTTTTATGCTCATAACGCAATATTATATCTAGTATTTTTTATTGTAAAGAAAATATTTTCTGCGCAATGTATTTTCCATTATAAAGATTTTTTTTCACGGCACCTGCATTTTTGGAGCGAGTTGAGATGGATCAATAACTTGCTAGCGAGACTCACCCGGGGACGGGAAAAATTTTAGTATCTATCTCACGCTTCGTACGCTTTTTTTCCAAGCTACGTAAGAGAAACGGTGTCGTAATAGTATCGCTTCCATGCTTGTGCTCTCATTATAGGGAATTATCGATCAACGTACTATTTCGAAGCATGGGTGGAATATACATAGATGCGAGAAGCTGGATTTCGAACTCGCGCGTTGAACGGATCATATCGACGCAGAGAAGGCCGTCAATGCAAATGAAGATATTATCACCCGTAACCGTTCTCCATCTCTGCCAGCGTTCGATCTCTATACTCTCTTTGAGATATTTGTGCCGAAGTTCCAGCATCTTAAAGGCGGCCGCGCCGTGTTTCTGAGTTTATGAAAGACAGCGATTTATATAGGTATATAAATAATACATGGATAGATGTAATCAACGAAGAAAATATCTTTTGTGTTTTAATATTAAATATTTGAAAGATAATTGCGGAAAGCATAATTTTATCTTGACGGTAAATTAAAATATGAATAAATCGATTATAAAGATAAGGATATTTTCTTTTCTTTTTGTGTGTGTAATGCAAACGAGAAGAATTTTGCTGCATAAGTTGCATAAAAAGATTTCTAATGAAATAATTATTGATTCCACACACATAGTAACATTTTTTACACGAATTAATACTGAATTTAATAATTCGGGATATGATAAACCGTATTCTCATATTTATTAAAATGCAGAAAATAGATTACGTTACACAACATCTTCTGGTTAAGTTGCATTAAGTATCGCATTATAAAATATATTTATTGCAACAATAATTATTGAATACTTTGAATAGATAATAATTAATAATATTTAATCGTTTTCGTAAGCTTACCTGAAAAATGCAGAATTGACACAGATATATGTACAAATAGAGAGAGCACACGTTGTTTCAATTATTTACGTTACTATTATTGTTTAATTTTAAAAATAATGTTTTTAGTGAAAATGATTTTTTTCGGTTCAAATTCGTGTTACACTACAGCTTCTAAACGCATTGAAGAAATATCTAGAAATAACCGACGGGCGTTTAATATCGCTCAAGTAACTTTTGCTTGTCTTCAGTAAACATGTTGAACGTCAAGGATTGGTGAACACATGTGTACTGTTATGATAATTGATCGCGCAACATGCTGGATACCGCGTCTCACATCAAGAATATGGTCGCCGCCTTTTACCACTTATTTTTCAAAACAATCCAAGATATTTATATATATGTTATGAAAACTATATGGATAATTTGCAATTGAAAATATGTGTGAGTTAAATCTCTCATCAGTATTATTTTTAAAAAATTAACATTTTTACCGATTGACTTGAGATAGCTTCCATTTTAACGAAAAACATTTAAAAAAATGTGATTTTATGCGATCAAACTATATGTATATATATGTTTAAAAAATAAATTGAGCTAAATAAACAATAAACTGGAAAGCGATAAATTTTTCTAAGTTCTAACACAGTGTACTGATTACTCCTTCTCGAGTACTTTATACGTGTCAAAACATAACTCCGTTCTACGTACAGTGAAATAAACCACAAAGCTTGCTGCGTATCTTTGCTAGTATATACAAGACATAATGAACTGTCTAGTAAACGATGCGTGTCAATGACATGAATTTTGAGCAGTCGAACAAATAAATTTAGACGTTGTCGATTAAAAAGAGCCGGGAACACTGATTTTCACTGTTTTCAATGCGCCGACCATCGTACATGTAAAATTGTTTAATTAACGTTTCACTTCCGGCTTACGAATAACGATAGAATTGTCATAGTCACGTGGGCAAGACGGTTGGATACAGTTTTCAGCTGCGCGCGATGCTGAACGTGCAAAACTTCCTAATTAGCGATTCGCTGACGAGGACCACGTGCGCGTGATTAAGTTACGACGCTAACGTTACTGTCGACGGTCCGGAGGTGAGTGAGCGACAGAGGACATTTTGCATTCGTGTAATAACGGTGACCCTTACACACAGACGTTCAGAAGGGACCCAAGGGAGGCTAACCCTTTTTTGCACTGGTGCACCATAAAGTTACGCGCGAGAGGCAGGCTGAAACGCGGGACCAAACGACCTGTTTTTCGTGCTCGAATTTATAACGGTGCTGTTCTCATCTTCCGCCATATTTCCGCGCGTCTCCCGCGCAGCCAGAGTTACTGGCGGTAAAAAGAAAAAATTGTCCGAATCTATTCCTTTCTTTCGAGGGCAGATCTGGCAAAAAATTGCACGAAAAAAGTGCAGGCAGTATAAAAAACGGACACCATTTTTAGCATCTATGCAAAGCCGTTTGGAAGCGGGGTTTTGTCACAGTGTTATAAATTATCACTTACAAGTCTCTAACAATAAGTTAACTTGCGCACTGGTAATTTCTAAATATGTATTATTTTTCTTTTTTTTTTCTTTTCTTTGCGCGATTCAAGTATATAAAATGTATATTTAATATTACATATGTTGAAATTAGATACTACACATTAGATAATACACATTTTTACTTAAAAAGAAACTATATCTTCTTTTATATTTATATAAAATTCATATCCGTAAATAATTTGAGCAAAGGATAATGCGTAACCTATTTAATACCAATTCAACTATTTTGGGTTATAAAAATATGGTGTGGAAGAAAAATATGGAAAACATAATATAGAAAATAAAACTAGTGGAACACTTCCATGAAATTTTAGAAAAGGATTGCAACCAATCGCAAAAAATTGGGCGAAAAAATTCAGGCAATTCCTATACCGATAGACTAAAAAGAAAAAGACACTTCGTGTGGAAAAAAAAAAATAAGTATAGTCTCCGAAAAGTTTTGCTTCGATTATAGTTGGACCATGGAAATGCATTGTTGTCAACGTTGTCAAATCCATTTTCTAATGCTCGGGATATGACTTAAATAGACGAGAAATATTTTTAAAAATAAAACTCGCGACTAAATATATTTTTGATAAAGATATTTTACGATTTTTTATATTATTTTTTATTTATGCTATTTGCATTTGTAATACGTCGAAAAGAGAAGTATGATAAACTAGTAATCCCGCTCATCGTTTTATTCGTTTCGTTGGAAATTACGATGGAAGGGGATGAAGTTCTCACGGGGGTATCTTTGTCTTAATTGCTAGCGGCCGTTTTTATAATCGCAGCAGGTCCAAAAATTCAAGAAATAATATTCTCGAGAAAATGTCGATCTGATCTTCGTGTGTGGCCGATCCTCTCTTTCGGTAAAGTCTCCAATGCATGGTTGGCAATGCCGGCACGGATTAACATAGTCGGTTTCCAGTTCGACGTTCGGCATAAGCCGAGGGAACCGCTTATTGGGCATCGTTCATTAAAATAATGGGCATGATCTTCGTAACTTTAATGGTGGCTCCACCCTTCCTACTTCGTTTACGATGTTTCACGTGGAAAGGAACGACGCGCCGGATCTCAAAAACGCGCCTGGATCATATTCAAATTAATGAAGAATATATTCGATATGTATATATTCCCCAACGAATTTGTTATATCCCGAGATCGAATCAGATAGCGAATATGCAAACAAAGAGAGAACGCAAGCTCATCACGACTTACTATATCCGAGTTTTATACAACTCGGTGTCTCAAGTACCGCGACTTTATACGATTTTCTTATTTACTCCATTTGAAAGGAATAATGTACTTATTTAAGAAATATTTTATATATGTTTATATGCACGTAATACACACAAAGTAAACAGGCTTTAGCTCGCCATTTTAGCAATAACATCGACTTTGTCCGCGTTGAACAGCATTCCACACGAAGGATCTAATGCGACTCGTGTCCAACGCGTCTAGCGTGCTACAGTGTTGCTTTTCACCGGCGGTCGCCGACATTAACGGCCGCAGTTCCAGTCGTGAGTGTATTTCACAATCTTATCGTTGTTAATTTATTCGATTTTTCTCTTTTTTTACCTCCGCGACTTCTCTTTCAAATCGTGACGCGTCACGCCCCCGCGTTTACCCTCCCGAGGGCGGAGATGGTCGAAGGAAAGAGAGAGAAAGCGAGAGAGAAAAGGAGACTGATAATGTATTTTGAGCGATCGATGTAAGCTTGTAGTACAAACTGTGCTCTTTACAACCGCGGACCCCGCTTGATGGTGCTGGCGGAATGTTTGGAGTTTAGAGCATAATCGTTGCCTCATAAAAGTGCATGATGCGTTTTTAAAGGGTGCTTCTATGGAGCAATAAACAGGGGAGCGCACCGCTCTCTCTCTCTCTCTCTCTCTCTCTCTCTCTCTCTCTCTCTCTCTCTCTCTCTACATAAGTATAATCTCCGATCTCTCTTACATCTAGCTCGACAATCACGTTCCACAAGATGTAGCCTAAGTAGCGCGCGCGGTACCTCTGACTTGCAATTTTCATTTTTAACCTATCATGTTAATTAGACATCTTGATACTGGAATATTCCGCTAATCAGATGCGTGTCCGATATCTTTGCCAGCGCTATCTCACTCGCAAGAGATTCAAAGGCGTGTTCCATGTTTTTAGTTTAATGTTTTCCGTTCTCGGAATATCTGAATATATTAGCGATATATTTATGGCTAACGCAGTAATGATATTATTTTATCAATGATTGACTTAAAATGTATTTGCGTAATATTAATTAAGGCTGATTGAATAATCGAAGGAATCGTGTTTCGAGAAATTGTTAAAAGATAATTACATATACGTACACAGACATATATACAAAAATAAAATTTATGATATAGAATATTGCTGGAAAACGTTAATTGTATAATAATTATATGGAAATTAGTCGCATGTGTGCGTGTTATGATATAAAATTTAATATATGTTTGAAATTTCTAACAAGGTATATAATCTTTGTTTTGAACTGCATTAAATCTTGATCGTGTTTCGGCTTTTTCAATCCCCGTAGTGCGCTTCTTTACGGGTGTGGAAAACACGAGATATAGCGCTCTTCTAAATTCAACGACAAGTATTTTCGTGACTCTTGAGATAAGTGATTGGTCGACAAACGCTTGGATGATTCTAACGCAAAAAGAAGACGGGTAGGGCTGAGTTGCGAGTCGGATTTTGTGTCGTTATTTTCGAGTATTTGTATGCAAAAGAGGGTACGAAAGAGGGAGGGGGTTGGATGAAAAAGAGGGGAAGAGATAAGAGAGATGGCGATCTCGCGGATGCGGCTCGGTTTTACGAGTTATTCCATTCCAAGAGAGAAGTATAATTTGTCCCGGACTTTGCGCGAACTGTCCAACTTGAACGATTACGGTAAAACATTGGTCGAAGAGAAATTTCAAACGGCGCCATTTCGAGAGATTTCTTATTTGCAATTCTAACCGTGCAAAACGATTTGATACAATGCTGAATCAACATGAGATTCGCTTGGCTCAAATTTTGCTAAATTTTTTTATATATATATTAAAAAATTTTTTAAATTATGTAGTTTTCGATATTTTTGGATATTTTTTATATTCTAAAATTTAATTTAATTTAATAAATTTTTAATTTAATTTAATAAATACATTATTAAACTTCTCTTATTAATTTTTAATTAAAAATTGAATTATTAATTAAAGATTTCTTCAAGTCAAGCTGATGATACAACATAGCAATAATATAATCGAAATAATAAAAATACATACATATATTTTGAAAAGTTCAGTTCTGCGACGCATCGTACCTGCTTTTCCATGACCATGGTTTTTTGAAGTTTCTCTCCGGTTCACATATCTTCTTTGTAAAAGAGTCAAACTATTTTTTGCCGCAGCTTATCCCCTACTCATTCCTCGCCCAGATCCCGATTTTCTTCGCCTATGGCTGCCAGAAAGATAAACTCATGGATTCTTGGACGTCTGTAAGCAAAAAAATACAATATTTCTTATACATCAAGGAAATACAGCTTGAATATGTGTGTATCTACACTTATACATAAATATATATTTAGTTTAACATTAATATTTCTATTTATTTCTAAAGATTGCGTACATTAAAATCGTTATTATAAATCGTTGGGATTGATTAAAGTAATTCTTTTATTTAGTCTTTCTTATTTTATTTTATAATATCAGATTAGATTAATAAAATCATTATTTATTGATTTTATTAATTTGATTTAATATCACAAATTTACAAAAAAAGAAACAAAAAATAAATTTAAAAAATTTATACACGAGGCAGAGTGAAGCACACGGGTGCACGGCATCGTACATTCAGATATACATACCTTCAGATTGCTTTACTGATAAACTAATGCACATATATAGATTATAACGAAATTATAGAGATTGAAAAATATTAAAAGTTGTACAAGAGAAACATTTTTAAAGACTGTATAATATGTTAACAACAAACAGAAAATATCTGTATATTCTTTGTAGGAGATTCATGTGTAGCAAAATGTATATAGTGTTTTTAAATTTATAATATAAATTAAATTTACTTCAATTTCCGATAAGAATCTTATATATAATTTTGGCTGATTTTAAAGAGGCAATCTTTTTTAAATTAGGAAAATGCACAACATATGCTCTCTATAGTAATAATAAATATGATGCGATTTATATTACGAGAATGCAATATTATGCTAAAATGGGATAATCTGTTCCTTTCTACAATATAAAGCAATCAAATATAGAAGATTCCGAGAAGAAAATAGAAAATGTCAACGTAACTCCAAATGATGATGTGCCATTTATTTTTATTTCTGTATGTATTTGTGTCCGTCGCAGATTATTCGCTAAATTTAATTGCGTTTACGCACGAATTTACGCCTCGTTAAAGTATATGATACAAACTTAATGTATCGAACTCGAGCAACTTCATTGTCGTAAATCTGCTCTTGCCCAAAGTAAAAATTGAAATATTTCTTTATTATTATGTAAACCATGTTATATTTCGGAAAGAGAGTATAATTTTATTAAAATTTGCATTGAATCTCTTTCTAGAAAATTCTCTGAGAGAAGAGAATATGACTTTATATAGGGCTCTATTAATGCTCGACCATGCATTTCGAATTTTCAATACCCCTTTCATTAATTCTTCGACTCTAACCGAATGGATTATTAACGGATTAGAGAACACAGGTAATAGCCGATAGAGTTGATCGCTTCGGTAATAAAATGCACCAAGGAAGCCCATAAGTCACTGAAGGTTACCGGGAGGATTATATGATTTTTTGATTGTTACTATTTTTGGTATTATACCAAAAAATATTTACAAAATAAATATAAATAATTATTAGCTTAACAGACATATTAATCTATGCGTAAGCATGATTTCATATTGTAGCACACTTTCTTAATTTCTTTGGAATCATTGTTACATTGTAATTAAACGATTCAAAAGTAGGAAGATTAATTTTTCCTGCGACTACATATATATGTAAAAAACGAAGTAATTATTAGATTTGAATATTGATGAAGCAATAAAGAACATGCAAGCAATATGTTTAACTCAATTTGTTTAGAACTATGGCCGCGCGGAGTTCACTTAACGGAACTATCGCACATTTTCATTTAACGGAATATATTATATTTGCGCATAATACGACAGTCGCCCGATATTTTTTTCGATACTCTTGATACTACACGCTTGCACACTATATTTAAAATCGTAACTTGTTATTATATATTAATATTTAATATTTAATATTTATAATACTTATAATATTTATAATATCTCTATAATACTAATATTTAATATTTATTATATATTGAAAATATAATAACTTACTTTTGACCGTTGGTTAAAAATTTTAATACAGAGAAAGCTGAACATATCGCTTCGCTCCTTGCTTTATGAGTTTCTGTTCTTTTTGGAACGCTTATTTTATTCTAGATTTTGGTAAGAATTAGTTTGATGTAATATTTTATATCGGCGTATCTGGAATGTAAACAATAACAGTACTTCGCATACCACGTATTATAAACAAAGCGAACAGGCGTTCGAAGCCTTCTCCCCACTCCTTCTCGCTTTTACAAGGTCTACGTATTTTGCAAAATTATTTTCTCATTCAATATCATCTCGACTGTCGCGAGGATTAGGACGAACCAATGGGACGAACTTTTTTTATTCGTGCCATATATCGCGTTAGTGATGCCATCATGCGACAGTTTCGTCAAGTGAACTCGCGCGAGCATTGCGGTTAAACGTATTACGAGAATAAATAGTACCTGTACGTAAGCATATAATGTCGAGATGCCGAAAAAAAGTATCGGAAGTGTCGAAAAAGTTATCGGGAGTGCCGAGGGAGATATCGGGAGTATCGAGGAAAGTATCAGACGATCGTATTATGTGTATCGGAAGTGTGAATAACGCGGGACACTTTGTGAACTCTAATTAGAGGTTAACCTCCACGCGATCTAAGCCTTCTTAAGCATACTAATTAAAGTACACAATAATAATTATTTATTTCTAATTCTAGTCGCTATACGCATATTGCTTCAATATTTCACGTAATATTATCGAGACTAAATATTTCGCGAGTGAATGAATATCGAGAAGATCGGACAAAAAACGTATGAATATAAATCATCGAGAATCGGGAATGTTGAGAATCGTATCAAATATCAGGCGTTTACTGTTGAACGATCGATATGCGCGATCAAAATTAAACTTTCGCGAGTGAGTGCTTTGTGGAACTTGGATGAAATTCGTCGTCGACAGAAGTTGGCAGAATATCAGCGACCGGTGAGTAAATTCATTTATTATATCCGCATGGTTATGCAATAATAAAAAATTACATTTGAAAGAAGTATCTTTTTACGTTATCCATCTTAATTTATCTGAAAAGCGACGCAAGCCGTCTTACGTAGTGAATATCTCCCTTTCGATTTTATCGCGAAAATTGCGATCGCGGGCGACAAGGAAATTTTCAATTCCATTCAGGGCGCAATTTTCTCTCTCTCCCTTCAATCCATCGGTGTAACATTCTGTCAATCCGCGCAGGCGTACGCGCCTCGATACCCCATGCAGTTGTCGGGCGTTGTCGCGGGGGACAAACGGAGGGAGAAACGGGTTCGAATTGAGGGAAAGGCTGCTGCGGCAGCTGCCGCCATGACGGCTCAATTTATTTTCAAGCTTAGCCGAGACTCGAACCAACGAGTCGGTCGTTACCGTTAGCGGAATGGACCCTGGGACTAACCGCCCCATACGCTCTACGACCTATTTCAATAACCGCCATACAGATGCCGCTGCAATAATCGTTGCATCTCGATGATCTCGTCGAGCCGCGCGCGCACGAAATGCATGTTATATCGAGTATTCGTAAAATCCCCGCCCTTTTTTCCGCGGACAAAATAGCTCAAATAATGATGTGCGTTCGTATCATTAGTTGTTTCATTATTCCACTATGAAGAAAGCTTTTTTTTTTGATAAATTTCTGTCAGCGAAATATAATCAATCTCATATTCCTTGCTTGATTGACATAATGTCGAGATCTGGTGCTTTGTATGAAGATTGAGACTCTGGTAAGTCATAAGAAACGAGACCAATTTTGTCTGAATATCAATTTATGAAGAATATATATATATATGTGATGAAGAATTTTACCATATTACTCTGTTCATGTCAAATCCAGATGTTGATAATTTTATTTCTATAAAAATTTGTTACTTCCCTACATAATTAATAAAATAATTAAATAAAATGAATAAAATGTCATTCTTGAGCGAATAATAATAATGAGGAGAAAGTTGGACTTATATTTTATAATTTATATTTATTTCAATGTTTGAAAAAGTCTTCGAGCATAATAGCTGCATAATACAGTTCATATTGTTTTTGCTATAAATAATATAAAACTATAAAATGCTATAAATAATATGATAGGAAATGAAAATTTAAAAAATCTTAGATATTAATTTATCAAAAATAATTAATGTTCTTACAAATAAAAGATATAACACACGATTTTGTTCCGCATAGAATGTTTAATAAATAAACTTTAATGCCAGTCGACCATAATATTCTTTATATATGTGTGTCTATTTGTTAGTTATATAATATATATACATCAATAGAAAATTATACTACAATACATTATTTTAGGTGGTCATACAGCTATAAGTTTGCATTCTAAAAGCGACCACCTGTTGGTACGAAACATTAAACCATTTACCATCTTCCCTCATAAAGGTAGATTACTATCACCGTTGAAACGTACGTCATTATTCATTTGTAATAGTTGTTTGACATTTTGGATCAATAATTTCAATCATCGCATGTCGCACTAAAAATGCATTTATTCTTCACGTTGTAGCCAACATATTATTATACAATATTTTAATTTTATATATTACATGAACATGACTAACAAAAAATCAAACACATATTTGAAATTTGAAAAAAATATTCTCTCGTGCTTAAATATACATAATAAAAAAAAATTGTTTTTAATTTCTTTTGCTTTAAAATAATAAAATTTTTATTTACTATATCTTTTATACATATTGAACGAAGAAGAAAATATTTCAAGTTTTTAATTATTTACAACAGACAATTTATCTACGTGCAAATTTAACATCTTTTCATAACTCATAGTAATTCGAAACTAATATATCCTTTCACTTAAAAAATATCAATATGATTGAGTTAAAATATAGATAAGAATCTTGTTCCTTTATGGGGTCTAGCGCGATACGAGCCCTGTTATTACATCTAGATCATCTCTGTAACCACACATAATATACTACTATCTTTAACGTCTCAAAGGAAAAAACTGCGAATGAAACGTTGAGGCACAGAGTATATCCGATATACAGCCGCCAGGTATATCTGCTGTACTGTGGTATAGCAATAGGATAGTCTCACAAGCCGCATACACGTCCGGATACCATAAGTTATTTGTTTGGCATCAACCTCGCGGATTTTATTCTTTCATCCACGACATTACTCTAAATCATGTTTGCACCCGTATCCCCTCGTCACAACGAATCACGAGAGTGCATTGAAGCCGAGGGCGAAAGGGCTGGGGACGACATCGAGGTAGAACAAACCAGAAAAAGCCCGTGGAGGGAAGGGATCATACCGGTCGCGAGAGAGGAAAAGAGGAGGGAGAAGCGCGGTCTCTCTGGTAAGATGTTACCTTTTCATTCTCGTAAAGAGCCGCAACGATGAAGAGAGACGAAAGAGTAGCGGGACGAGGAAGGGAAAATGCGCGAGGCACGAGATCCGTGAAATGATGCCCTCTTTCGTCTCAACTCCATCTGCTGCCATCCGTACGAAACGAATCGCCAGGAGTCTACCACCACCCGTCCATGATGACGACAGGAAAGACGACTTCGTAGCTAAAATGTATTTCACGGATGACATCGACGGTGGCATCGAACTCGATTGGTGCACTTGGATGGAAGGGGGAGATATGAGAATGGAACGATGGAATGGCCGTAGGATGGGTTGGGTCTGCGGTGGGGGAAAGGGGAATCATTTGCTTCATTTTGAGATCGGGAGAACTGAATCTTTTACCCGTGCATTCGTTTATTTCTGTCTGAGACTATTTCATCGTCCGCGATTTTCTTCCTCAAAATCGATATCGCGTACTTTTTTGGTGCCTTTTCTCTTTAGCTCCGAAAGCGCATGCGAATAAACCAATTTTAGGTAATGGAATTTATCAGCCAGATAGTTGAGTGATAGTCGAATATAAGAGAAATAGAGAGAGGATTCCAATAGTTTTCGGTATCTTAATTGTTATTAGAAATGTAGAGATATCAGAACAATCGAAAGATATATTACTACAATATTTTGTTATTGACATATCATGTAACTTTATCCCGATTATTTAATTCTAATTTCGAAAATCTTTTAAAAAGCTAATAAACTTTATTCCAGTAACCAGACCGAGTTGCTTTTGCCTTGGGAGATTGTAAAATATTAGAAGAACGTAGAAAAATATTGTGTTAGGACGTGAGGTGTGAATTAGAGAGTAAATAGAATAACGTTGAAAATATTTGTTCCCACTTGTGTGTATCGTTATCTATATTTACGCGCATACATAAATCATTTTCAACAAACACGTTAAAAATTGAATCACTTTAAGAATATTTGCTGAGCAATAAACTTATAATCCTCCATAAAAAAATGAAAACTAGATGAAAGGAATAGTAGTATATCTGAGAGGAATAAGAATTAATAAAATGTTGAATCTTTCTACAATGATATATGTATATAAAATACGATTAAACAAAATATATTTAATAAATATATATACGATTAAACAAAAAATATATTTTATAATAATAATAAAGATACAATTAAGAATGAATGAAGAGGACAGTGCAAATAAATAACATCGTAATCGTAATAAGATAACTAGAAAATGCTCTCCAATTCTGTTTTAATATTTAAAGGAGGATTATTAACATTGCAAATTTCGAATATTTAGGGATATAGATTTCGAATATTTAAGCGTAGCTACCGGAAAAAATTCATTTCCAGTAATTTGCAAGACATTATTTTTACGACATATGGACAAAACGTTTCTTTCGTGATAAGACTGAACGGACGGGACCAGTTCGATGTTAGGCTAGGTGAGAGACAAGAGAAGGAAGGGGTAAATTTGCGGTTGGGTGGTTTGTTCGTGGAGTTATATACTGCCTCGTAAAACACGATCATTGCTTTATTACGTGCTCCCTGACGTATACCAGCTAATTGTTAGGTGCGAACACATTTATAGGCAAGTCATTCGCCTATTCTTTCAGCCTTCTCTTTTATTGCCGTGGAAGGAAAATGCTGACCGCAAGTCATTTTGATAATAACACAGCTTGTTTGTACTAGCTCAGCTTGCTTCTTAATATCCCTTGATATTACATACATGACTTTATTTCTATCAAATATCTTGGAATAATCTTAAAATTTCTTTATATTTTATAATATAAAATACTGTTTTATTAAGCACGTTTTACTGCTATATATGCAGATTCTATGTAATTACTAAATGGTGATAATAAAAATTTTTTTATTACGTGTTTTTTATTACTATGATCTAAAGTTAATTAAATGTACTTAAATTTTTATACGAAATAAATTAAAAAATTATAATTATTCTGAAATTATAAAGTACGACAGAATATTGTTTCAAACTTCAAATAAGATAACACACGTGTTCGACTTCGTATTTTCTTAGTCATATTTATCTAAAGATATAAATATCGACTGAGAAATGTTAATGACGTACGTGTTTCTATGCGGTTAGCCGATATTTCCTGGCCTCGTATGTTGCTAATGAAACAACTTTAAATGTATTACGTGTACTAGTTTATTATCTTTTTCATATCTTGTCTTGCGTAGAGATATTAATAATTGCAAATAATTACAATTATCTCTATAGAAAAAAAAGTGAACTTAAAACATATTACTTAATATGTTACATTTTCTTATCATACCTTGTCACAATATCACACAATAATATACTTTGATATTTCCATTAGTATTTGTATTAATTTGCACATTTAATAATAAAATAAGCCGTTTTATATAATATAAGTAATTATATAATATAATTACATTTGGTTTATATAATATAATTATATGTAAATCAATATTCATATATCAATATTTTAAAATTAGTTTTACAAAGTGTAACAAGATTGGTTTCTTTCCTTTTAACATCGGTCTTTTACCATGACAGTTCAAGTATTATAAAAGGCACGGTTAGGCATCAAATTTCTGGTTAAAATTATGGTAGTAAATAATTCTTTTTTCAAAAAACTTAATTTGTTGGAACAAGGAAGACTTTGTAGAGTATTAAATGTCTTAAAGGCGGGCCAAACTTTTCGACCAAATGCGCTTTGGGGAAAAACCCCATTGCAACTATAGATACTCCACCTTTGCTCTTAGAACTCCCTTCACATCTAGAATTAGCCCCTTCATGTGGTGCTAAATTTCACTCTCGGCTCCTCAGTTTTTTCTTCTACGATTTATTAATAAATCTATTGTATAACCTTCGTCAAAGAACCTTATTTCCGTTTTTCATAAATTCATATATCTTTCAATCATTTCAAAATTTTTTTTCAAATTCATCATCTTTCAAATATTGTTAATTATCTGTTATCGTTGCATCCAACAAAGCATGTTTTATCTGTATGCTTGATTATTTTTTGCAACGACAAATTAATTTGACAGTCGCACGCATAAGTCGTGAAATTCGTGTCATCCCGCTATAAACGCAAAGCCTACAGGTTGCCTATATACAACTCCCCTTTCTGCCATATAATGTGAGGATCATACCTTGTCACAATATCACACAATAATATACTTTGATAGATAACGCATAATAGGAATATATATATAATCTGTTTGTATAAAGGGCAAATATCTGTGCAAATTAAAAAAAAAATAAACTGAGAAATAATATGGGTATATGTATATGTGTGTGTGTGTGGCATAAATGTTAATGAAAATGTTGTAAAGTTTATCCGTGTAATAAAATTAATTTCCTTTTCTAATTCGCAATCCGACGGATATTAAAATGTCGTTTCTTATGAAAAGCGATTTGCTAATTAACGTAATAAAATTAATATTGATAGTTATTAGGTCATCTACTTGTGAGGTTTACTGTTATCCTTTCCTTCTTTTCGTCTCTTTGCCATATTTATCTTCTTTCAGTTAAATAAAAACGAAACATGTCTAAAATATAATTTTTGATGAATATAAAAATAAAAATTAATATGATATAAAAAATATAAGCTGAAAAGAGCGATAATATATATTTTATTTGTATTTATTTTTGTTGTTATGTTTCAATTTATTTCTATTATATATCTTTGTTGTTTATTAGTGAAATTTATAATCTTTTGCGCGTGAGAACTTTCTTTGCTGCCCCTTCATCCAATTATTCTCCTTATCGTTGCTGAAGGAGTGTCGTAAGCACACATATGGGAAGCCGCAATGCACTAAAGTCTGTGATTTGTTAGTTGAAGCATCACTTTCGTAAAGCAGGGAAACTGCGCGACAACATGCGATCCAAGTAGTCCATGGCGTAGCCAGAAATCTATAGAAATCAACATAAACGCAACATATTAACATCAAATTTTAGCAAAACATATAATAAATAATAGTAACAATGTAAGGAATAAGCATAAAATAGTATCAGTATCGTATCGACGTTATTCAAATTACAAAAAAGATATATTTTTATATGGGTACACATTTATCATTGTGTGTGTGTGTGTGTGTGAGATAAGATTCAGTTCAGTAATTATTAAATATATTATGTAATTACTTTTTTTATTTTTAATCAAGATAAAAAAATATATATTGACACATTTCTTTTTATTTAAAGAAGATGAAGAGATAAATCTCTTTAACAAATATTTATATACACATATATATGTGTTGTATATATATATAGATATATATGAATTATTATATTATTATGAAATCTATAAAACCTATAACAAAATATTTGAAAAATGACGTGTGTATGAAATAAATTAATTAAAAATATTATGAGCGTGACAAGATATGTAATGTAATTAAGGAAACGCAAACCAATCACGATACAGTGAGCATCGTGATTTATGACCAAAAGCATCGCGATTATGGGGATGGCGGAACCGCACGATAACACGCAATCTCACAAAGCAATGTGATGCACGAGAACTAAGGAACTCTTAAAAGATATGTGCATTACCAACTTCCTCTTAAGTATACGTGATGTTTCTCCAAATCACGTAAATGGAATTCCAATAACGTGTTTACAGGGAGAGCATCAGTGAAAGAGAGGAAAAAGAAGTATAATGGAGATATGTCTGAACGAACACCAAAAATACTTTCGGAGTTTCCCGAAGATTTCATACTTTATTAGTTTTCACAGTCGCGACTCTCGCATATTTTTGATTCTTGCCGATGCATCTTTATTCCGTTTCTCTTTCCTGGACGACTCTTCGTCGCCTGTGAAACGAAGCGCGCATATTTAAGAATTGTACTCTATTACAGGCTTCTCGAAAATATTTCTTATTCAATAAAATTGAATTGAGCTTACGCAAAATGAAGGTCTTGATCGCATTTAATAATTACGATCCGGTTTAATCATTATAATAACCGTATGCCGAGAAACGAGATATCTGTAGAACGAAAGAGGATTAGAGGATGAAGTTCGTTTAAATTTTTGATAATTATCAATATCGGCTCTTTTGATCTTTAGAAATATTCACCAACAATAGAAAAATATTGAACATTTTTTCATTAAGATATGTCCATTTATACAATATATTAATTTTTCATATATATTATCATGACAAAATATTCATGATAAAACGTTTGTTCAAGAGTCACAGTAATTATATTTTTTTAATAATATTTCATATATTATATCGATCAAGAGAGTATGTAAGATATACTATGTAATTAGCTGACAAAAATCAAACATTATTAAAATGTTTAATTTATTAATAATAAAAAAACATAAATTTTATTAATTAGAAATATTGAAAGTTGATACATCTAATGTTGAAAACAAACAATGGATGGATTGTTCCGAGTGATTTAAATATTTCAATACATTCGCGTTACCGTCACTAACGTCTCGAGGATTTATTAACTCAAACACGAGAGATACATGGTTGAAGAGTAAAGTATCGAATTTGCCGCACGAGGTTTATTTTAATCAGAGAATATCAGTGGTTTTGACACAAGAAATGATGAAGGTTCAATCGTGAGCGTCCGAGTACTGATACATACTGACGCGTCATATTTTCCGGGCTGATCCTGTTCACGCCTGGCCGTCTCGCGCATTCGTTCCGTTGGCGAGAAACATATCAGTTTGGGCGATGGCGACGGCTACACGTATACACGCTGGTCGCCACGTACGAATTTTTGTATTTGGCTGAGATCACGTTTGGATAAAATGGCAGCACGGATCCTCTGCTGACGCCGATATATCCGCCCTCCGCATAGCACGAATACACACGCTACGTACGGAGCAGCTGGGCTCACACGGACAGATACTCTGTCATACATACGAATACCTAGCCGGGTATACCTGTCCATGCTTTTCTTCATCATCGTGCCGTCACGTATGTGGCAGAGATAGCTGAAGTGAAGCCGGGATCGAAGTACGAAATAAAAACTTGAGCGGCTGGCATCTAAATCAGATGAACTTGGCACGGAGAATTTCTTGATTACGACGACTTCATGCAAGAATGTAATTCCACGAATCGTACCAATCCGCGTTCATTTTATGATTTTTATTTCGCTGATCTTTTCCATTCACGGTTGGTTTTCATGAATATACACATGTCAATATTAATTTTAATGTTAACTAGTATTTTCTCACAAATTCCCTTTTATACTTATAAAACAACGATTAATATACTTTCTATTAATTTAATTAAAAAAATTAAATTAATAAAAAGTATATTAATCGTTGTTTTATAAGTATAAATGAACTAACAGACGGGCGGCTCACTGACGTGCGTCCGATTAAAAGTCGGCGCTGATTGACCAGACTTTATTCAATAATAACTCCTTTATTAAGCGTTATAGAAAAAAATGGTACAGGACTTTTCTGTTCAATTTACTGTGCTCTACCTGCTCACGAGCGTTGTCAAGGGTGCTTTGGGACACCCTGTATATACCGCAACAATTTATTGTCCAAAATGAGAGAAAATTGATTGATTGAGAATATAATGGAAAATGTAATATGTATATATATGTATTCGCCACTAAATAAGGATAAGAATGCCAACACAGACATGGTCGTCTTTCCGTATAAAGGATAAAGTCTCGATAAATTGGACATTGAAAACTTGCGCAGGCGGAAACCACATCCCATCATCTCGAAAGAATTGCCAGGAAATTCAATCGCGAAGATATTTTAACAGCATGTTCAACGATGCAGGGATGCTTGGCATCCTCCATGTTAGTGTCCGATGTATCTGAGCGGAATGTACATACATGATAACTTTATGAATGTATTCCCAGGAATATATTCCAGAGGGAAAAGAGAGAAGAGAAGAGAAGAGAGAGAGAGAGAAGAGAAAAAGAGAGGGAGAGGAGAAAAATAGAAACAGAGAATATATTATTCAAAGATAATATAACTCCTCTATATAACATATCGCTTTTCGCTTTAATTATTTTTATGCTTGATTTGGTCAACATGGCCGATGCTTGAGTCAAGGATTGAAGAATAATAATTCATCTGAACAATTAAGAGCCGAGATAACATCGAGTATGAGAATGTTAAATACAAGTAAAAAGCAATTCCTCATATTTGCATTGAAAATATCATATCGTGCATTGATCCCATAAATATTAACGTAAAAGTTTGCGCAAATTTATACTCATCCTATAAGTAATAATTTAATTCTTTTAATTAAATATTTATATAAGTATTGCACAATCCGAAAAAATATCTGTGTAATTACTTTTACAATTCTGATAGTATTTTCTCACAAATTCCCTTTTTTTTATACTTATAAAACAACGATTAATATACTTTCTATTAATTTAATTAAAAAAATTAAATTAATAGAAAGTATATTAATCGTTGTTTTATAAGTATAAATGAGAATTTGTGAGAAAATACTGTCAGAATTGTAAAAGTAATTACACAGATATTTTTTCGGATTATGCAATATATGAAACGTGGTGACAGTTGTACATAATAACTCTCACAAAGAGTCTCGAAGAAGTATTTCAGAAGTTGAAGGTTAAAACACAAGTTTGAAGGCTTATATTTCTAGAAAAAGAAAATGCTATTTTCGCGCAGCCTGTATCCGTGCGAAATTGGTCCGTAAACAAGCTAACTCGTGAAACTCGTGATGTAGATGCGGCGAACATGGCCAGTAATATTTTCCTTCTTTCGTTCGGCGAAAGAGAAACCCTAACTTGTTCCTCCAACGAAATGAAACTCGTCCAAACAAAATATTATATTAAATACATTTACGTTTTACTCAAATTGATTTAGCTTTTTAATATGTATAATATATAGATATCTAGATATACATCTATGATATGTATATAATTATCTTTGTTTTTTGCGAATTAGCGCGATTATTCTACCGTAGAGCGACAAAAAATTTTCTTGCGGTTGTATCAGATTAGCATCTAACACAATGGGGATTTGTATTCCCATCGCTACCCATGCAAAAAGATTAATAATACATAAGTAGCGAAATGGTTCAGTGAGTTCTTGATAGTTATCATATGCGCGTAGCTTCTATTTACATTACGACTGTTGAAAATAGACATATTCATTTCCGTATCATGTAATCTAATTAGTAGAATGAGAATACGTAAGTAATTGTAAGTTTTTGCCATAAATCTATATGAACAGACTTGCAGTGTATATTTAATATCACAAATTATTAAAAATAACGTATTACAAATGGGAACGTAATAATTTTAATGTTTGAAAATATTTTATTCGGTTTGCACAAGATAATTAGTGCCTAAAATCTTATTTTGGAATTTAGAAATGATATCTCCTCCAAGAGAGAGATGTGTTATGAAAGAAAGATATCTGCGCTATTTTATAAGTCCTTGCTTTTTGTTGCCTCTACTTTTGTCCTTTCATTTATATACATGGTATACATAATACATGAGCTATGGGAAAAAATGACAGACCGAAAAAATTTTATATTATGTGTGTTTGTCGAAAAAGCAAGAGAAAAACAAAGAAAATGGTAATTTTAATCCTTTTGTGATATTTTCTCAGTTATTGATACGAGTTCGAGCGACAGAAAGCGAGCAATAAAAAATCAATGAGAAACCAAATTTATGATAGAAAAGGAGGGAAAAGGAAGATCGAAAAAATAAGAATGTAAGAAGAAAATATCGTGAATCACACGCAAAAAATCAGTTAATGTCAAATCTGACGTTACTCTACCGTATCAGATATAGTATAA
This sequence comes from Formica exsecta, assembly GCF_003651465.1. Classification (NCBI taxonomy): domain Eukaryota; kingdom Metazoa; phylum Arthropoda; class Insecta; order Hymenoptera; family Formicidae; genus Formica; species Formica exsecta. The sequence goes on along the minus strand of NW_021849573.1, from coordinate 982,271 downwards.
TCGTTACCATCGCGCGGATACAATGTAAATAAATGAGATCACTATCACAAGTATACCACATTACATAAATATATGTATCTACCTTACGTGTATATGGCATAACATATTCCGGTCGCGTCGTATAGTATACAACTGTACTCTGTACCGAAACGTCCGTTTGCCGTGAGCTGCTAGAGCAATATGTCGACGAAAATGTCTTCGAAAGGTGAAGGTACACGTTTCTCCATTTTCCCTCCTTCTTTCTCTCCGCGTTCTATTTTCGTTCGTTTTCTATTTCTCCGTCTCTCGCGCGGCCACTCAGTCGTATTTGGAGAGACAGGTATTGCTTCCTATTTCCCAGAGGGACGTTGGGTCAATTCCAGATCGCAGAGATCACAGAGCGCATACAAGCAAATGTACGTTCGCCATTTTTGGAGGGATGAGAGAGAGAGAGGAGATCGGCTGACCGGGAGGTCGTCGGTCGGATAGAACGGGGGGACGGTATCCCAATTTCCACAAAGTACGAGATATGAAAGATTTCCTCGACGAAAATATCCGCCGCGCGCGTTCCTTTTACGTCGCACGAGTTCTGTGTCTGAGATGTTAATTGAATTTCTTATTGCTCTCTTCGTAAAGTTCCACTCGGGGAACGGACAAATTTATTTTCGCTCGTTTCTCGCGATGCACTTTGTCTCTGAGTCCCTGGTGATTTTTGCAATTTACAAATTGGAGAATACGACATAGTATGTAAGAGATGAGGAAAGTTGCAGGGGTGAGGGGGTAGGGGGGAAGATGAAATAATCCTCCGCGGATCCCAATTCCACAAAGTACACGGACATGAATGATCTAATACATTTTTGCGAATCAGTCCTCCATCGTCCTCCGTTACGATCTATCTTCGACTACGAACTTTACTTTGTTCGGCTCCGATATTTTGGTTAGCCGATCGTGGACCAGCGTATTTTTACTACGCAAAGTTGGAAAGTACTTTTGGAACGAAGCATACAGCGATCTTCGTAACTGTTCGGGGGAGGGAGAATTTTCTTCGTATTTATAGCGACGTAAAAAGGGACGAGTGATATTTGTACGATACGACGATGAGAAATAACTGGCACAGAAAAATACGATTTTAAATCTACTATTAAAAAATTGCAATCAATTCATTTACAAATCGAAAAATAAAACCGATACAAATCGAGTTACAATTTCTTTATCTCGAGGTTAGTGGGACATCGCGATCGTAAAAGTCACTTATAGATGTTTCTAACGGGAATAGTCAATTATATACATGAACATGTGGCATTTATAGCACCGAATCCTTGTGCATGCAGAAAGAATGCTGGCGGGGGTGGCAGATGATGGTGGGGAGAATGCGCAGTCAACTAAAAATATTTAATTAAATCGTGTTTTCGATTTGATAAGAAATTACTTTACGCGACGCGAAGGCATTGCTATATTTCAATTGGTAGAACGTGCAGGTGTCGTCGATTATCAAACCATATACATTCAATATACATCGGTGTTATCGCCCGATATTGCGAGCCATATCATACCTTTGATTCAATTATGATTGCATATATATTCGGAAATTTTGTTATTAAAACTTTTACTTAACCATAAATAAATCTTGGTCTTGCTAGGACATTAAATAACTAGTGTAATTGTTAATGTTATCTTTATATACTCTAAATATTTGTTACCAGTGATTATTTTATCGATTAAAAAATAGCGTTAAAATAATTAATAATTTAATTAAAAAATGATATATTGACTCGATATATTACACAAACGAAATTAACTGTAGTGAATATTAAAAGTATATGAAATTTATATATATACATGTGCATGTATTATCATATCAAAATAACTATGTACGGCATCGATATTAAGGTAAGAATCGTCCTTGACATATATAGGTTAACAATTTATTTATTTAATAAAGATTATTTCATATAATGAACATTTTCGTGATTGATTTTTCATCGCTAAAATCCTTTATGTATAATTAGTTCATTTTCCATATCCAATTAGTCGATGGTCTTGATTCGTAGAACTATTTTCCGTACAAGAAAATATGTTCTCATCGGCATCCGATAAGGCGATATAACACACACAGTCTATAACTAGCATATCTGGCTGTAATAAAACTAGCTTGAGAATAGTCGACGAATAGCATCATATATAAGAACTGGCCCGACACAATCCGTCGCAGTGATGACTTACAACGACGACGATAGACATCAATATCGGATCAGATCTATCCAGGTTTTTCTAATTTGACTTAATGACTTCTCTCACTTGGCTGCGAACTTATTCAATGACGATTGCAAACGACATCAGAGTCAAAATATTTGGCCTTTTCACAATTTCCGGGTAAGATTGCTATAAAATGTATTTTTCTTTAAAAATTTCATTCAACTTATGTGGAGACTGCGAAATATTTTTTTAATTTAATCGATCAAGATATCGAGTAACCTTAAGAGCAAATGAGATATCAAATGACATTTAACCGAGGTCGATAAACCGTGGGTCTGAGAGATCTTTGTAGAAAGATAAAATTGTGCACATTTACAGCGAGATACAAGATGTAAAGAAAATAAAATCCCAACTCGCAATGGATCTCTCTTGGCGTTCAATCCTTTAAAGATTAAATGTTAATGTTTCGCGCATTTCGAGAAAATCTTTCTTCTTTTTTTCTCCGTTTGTTCCTGCTACACCGAAAGTGTGTACCAAAAGTTTCGAAATAAAATAAGATTCGAGAGAGAGAGACGTGTCACCGACTTTCGCGAGGTGAAACTTTTGTAGCCCTTCTCCGCCCGCCAGTGAAAGAGGACGCAAGGGTTTATTGACCTAACGGTATCAAGTAGCACGACAACGAGGAGATATTTTTAAGATCGAAGGCAGGTATTTTTTGTGTGGGCAAAAGAATATCGTGTTAACTCTCTACTTCATATTTTTTCTCATCGATTCAACCGTCTCGGTCAGGTATTCTTCTCCCTAGGAGTGAAAGGGTTGCGCTATTTTTTGTTCTATTTGCTTTGGTTATCCGGAAGCTACCGCATCTTCAATAACCCAAGTTTATTTTGCTTTATGGGATAGTTGCCTTCTTCTCGTTAAAGCGAAGAAAAAAATATTCGCTTGGAATTTCGTGGATTGTAAATCTTTCTTTTCAAACTTCTTATTTTATCGCCTTCTTTAGTCCTCATATATAAATATAAAAAATGCATAATATGTTTTTGCAAAGACAATCATTCTATGGAAAATTTTATTGTGCACATATCAATAAAATGATGCATTAATAAAAAGCAATGCAAAAAACTTGCAATATATCTACTAGTAATGAGGTAATTTTGACAATTCCTTTGAATTTGTTATAAAATTAACATTATTTTTATCTGCATTTTGACACACAACTATGTATTAATTTAATCAAGATATTATTTATTTAAAATTATATTATTTCTTATGAAAAATTTTAGTATATTCAGTCTGTTATTCTTATATGTTTGCTGTACTTGCGACAATGAATGGGAGGACGGCAATATTTATTGTATATCTGAAATATCATATCTCTGAGACTATAATATTGGATTCTAGCCGGAACATATCTGAGGGATATGTATCTTGATCTTTACAGAAAATAGGGTTCCAACATTTCGTTGTTGAAGCCATTTCTAGTATTGAAAGATATCCGATTCTTTCATCCATGTCCGCACATTTCCAATCATCCGATTGTAATAAGTTTTTTTTTTTAGAACCCTTTCTATATCGCATCTTGAAATAAGATGCGATTCATTCTTGATATAAGAAAATTGATGCATATAAAATTTAAAACATTTTTGCATTTGTATTATATTGTAAATATAAATCTGATTCGAATCAAAAAATATTAGTATTGTTAGCTTTTCTTAAAGCACGAATGTTGATAACAAAATTCTATTATCTCGATGTAGCATCTTGATCTATAAATTTTAATATATATAGTAATTTTATCTTATAATTTTTATAAAGAGATAATAAAATATAATGTTAATCTAATAAATTAGACGAGTGAATAATCTTTTCTGATAGAAAGATAAACGCAAACGGATTAGATGGCCGAAACGGATGACTTGTGTCGTGATTAGATAACATTATACATAACTTTCTATAAACACACAAATTTTAAATTAAAACAATAATAGGATCATAAAAGAAATTTCAATTAAATCATTAAAAAAATTATTTTAATTACGTGAGTGATAAGTCGAGATATTTAAGTAGGAAATCATTTTCTGACACTGTTCTAATCATTAACTGTCATTTGAAAATAAATAAAGATACAAAGGCACAAAAATAGCATAAAGTTTTTCAACAATCTTATATTAAAATGCAAAGAATATTAAAAATGAAATAAAGTGGAAAGCACGCGTATATCTCGGGAACAAAATGGATCACGATGAAGCAGATTTTATACTGTGGAACGGAAAAAGCACTCTGTGTGCAGCGCAGGATCGATAGACTCGGTTAGCCTCTCATTCAAACGAGTCATGTGTGCGTGCATATATGTCGCACAGAGTATATGTACATATATATATATATGTATATGTATATACAATACAGTCGCGAATGGCGCGGGCGGATTCCGAATTTATAAACTTTGCATGCGCAATATTGCGTGAGATTGCCATGCGCGTCTGCCATCCCCGTCGCCTGATTACGCCAATTTACTTTCATGCAGTTGTTGTTGCATAACCTGCCGCAGTCGTGTGTCCGCGAATATTATTCCGCGCTACGGGCTGTACTCGCTATATTATATATACATAGCATATATGCAATGTCGGTCGACGACGGAAATTTGACGTCGATGTGCATGCGCGTCGTCGCGTTTCTCGCCACCCCCTCCTTCCCCCACTCGCCGCGAATGATTGCGCGCGCGCCCAGTGCGTCTACGCGTCTCTCCGGCAACGATCTTTCGCACGCCCGGAATTTGGGTGCACCAGAATGCGCTAAATGCACTAACAATAAGCAAGCGAGAGAGAGAGAGAGAGAGCAGTAGATGATGAGTTTAGCGTTCCTGGCACTTGTCACATCACCCAATTTATTTTTTGTATTGATATCTGCGGGATGTTGCCCGTATTTTCATACTGTTGTTAAGAAAAATAATGCAGAAATTGTGGAGATGGAAAAAGGGACGATATGATCTCTGTGAAATTCGCTACGCGCATTTAATCGCGAAAACTAGGTCAAAGCTATCGCACAATATCGATTTCCTCCGTTAAATACTTTTTCTTCACCGTAATTGTCGTGCTATCCGTGATGCGCCGACGATCTTGATGCCGTTCGCGACTTAAACGAGATCAATTTGATCCTCGTCATTATATTTTTAATGACGATCGTACGTTTGGTCGTTTTATACGACGCATCGAAAATATAAGATAACGCGGGCCTTTTCGCATTTTTATGTAAATACGCTAACTTGTTAGATGCAGTTCAATATAAAATACGTCCCGGATAAAAGGGACGCTAATGAAACTTTCGTGGGCAACAATTTTTCATTTTACGATAAGGGTCACGGCAACATTTACATGCAGGTATTGCGTGCGCGTATCCATCTTACGTCCACTTGTGCGTTTCTTTCCTTTTCATGCATACGAACTTGTATCTAGAAACGACTATATACATATATGCAACTCGCAACTTTATACATCTTTATAATCATAGATCATGCGTCGCTTAAATAATTACCACGCTATCTCATAGCTCTATACAATAACGAAACTGCGTTAAAATACCACAATAAAGTATCGCGGAATATCTTAATGTCCGCGTAATGTGCGTCTCACAAAGAATTTACAACACATGCGACATGTTTGTAGGCGATTAAATCATAGCTAGAAACATTGTATTTACATCAAAATAAGTACCAATATTATTCAAACTTAGACAGAAAGAATATTTTTAAACTTTGGCTGGAAAAAACCGACAGACAAGCATTCGCTATAAATAGTAATTGATTGGCTCTCTAAATCACGACTATTTCATATTTAAACAGAAATATTGCATATTTTTAAATTTCAAAAAAGAGAATAAATATGACGGAGATTTATTCTACGAATAAAATAATTGCTTGGCGTTCTAAATCGCGACAAATCACGATGTTTACGATTTTAAACGAAGAAAATTTTAAGTAACTGCGATATATTTCGCGTTATTCCTTCGTCGTCTCACAATGTTGTCGGTCCACGTTTTACGAAGACGCCGGGGTAGACGAAAGGACCCCATGCTCGGTAACGCGCAGGAGCGAAACATGGCGTTGCAGTTCAGCCATGGCCGCCCGAGAGAGAGAACGCCTTTACCATACTATCTCTCGTCCCAAGACTGCGTTATACTCCCGATTTCCCTTCCACTTCCTCTCGCCGACGTCTACTTTGTTTTCTCGGCGCGATAGCTACTACCTTCGAAGCGAGATGCAGGTGAAGCGGATAGGAGGGAGTGGCTCGAACTACGAACACTGAAGAACCATTTCTACATATCTGGTGTGTCACGAGAAATGTATCTCTTACTGTATATTTCGACCTTTAAGAGATATCACTACGAAGGCTACATTTTCGCGAATTTTGATTAATAAAATAATAATAATAATAATAATGTAATATGTGAAGGGAGAAAAATGTATACTGCCATTTAATTCTGCATATAATTTATATCGAGGCTTTGATGTGAAAAATGAAAAACTTGGTCTTGCAACCTTAATATTATCTCCGAGTTTTAGGTATTATTTCAAGTTTGGATATGTATAACGATGATTTCTTTATATTTCGACTACCTTTCTTACGAATACACCCCGTATATCTCACTTTGATAAATGCATGAAAAACCGAAACTTCTCTCGTAAAAGCAGCACGAGGCACATCTAGTCCGCTTCACATCGCAGCACACGTATTCGAAAGTAAAGCAGACACTTGTGGATGAATGTGCGCTACGTTCTTGCCCGCGGCGGGTTTATACATGTTGCGGGGTTATGCAAAGCATCTGTCGTGTAAAGCTAGGAGGATTTACCTGTTCAAAATACATGTATATTTAAGATATTATTTTTAAACGTATACCCCTTCAAGCAGAATTGCACCCTCTGAAAGAATAATCACACAAAACGAGATCTGAAGATATTTATGTTATTAGATATTTAAATTATGAACATTCTCGATATTTCTAATTATTCTGTTATATTATTATGCTTATTACGATAATATATATAGATTTATTGTAAATTTTAATTTAGATAAAAAATTACATCAGAGTACAAAATAGGAACTTCAAAGTAATGCATAGCATCTGAGAAGTCAGTCTATCTTTCTCAAAGGGCGATTCTCTTTTTTTTTTTCGTACATGCAACATGCATTTAGAGTTTCACGTATTTACGCGTACCCTCCACAAGCGTGAAAGTTGTCCACTTAGATACAGTCGTACTATGACTCTCTCTCTTCCTCTTTCTTTCCTCTACGCCGTGTCTCTTCGGGAAAACTCCTTAAGTTGTAAAGCGGCGTATGCACTTTCGTAGGGGTATAAAGCGAAACGTGTCGGTAAAAGAATTGCTGGTATGTGTTACTATGTCTGTACGACCGCGGGGCTAAATATGTCAAGTGGTATATCAAAGTGGCGTGTGTATTTCTTGAAAAACTTAGCTCCCGCCGGGATACGCCGGGAAAGAAAGAGCGGGTTTTTGATCTTCCATAATCTTAATACGCGAGTTGTATGTAACGAAGGATCAACGCTTATCTTAAAAAAACGATATTTTTGCGCACATATTCGAAATATTTATATTATTTTAATTAAAAAATAATTAGATATTTATGAGACAAAATAATGTAGGATATTTTTACCTAAGATTTAGCAATTATCTAGCAATTAGAAGAGATTATGTGTGTTAATAAAACTTTAATAATTATATAATATATATTTTTTTAATGGAATATTTATAATAAAACCTAGAAAATATGTTATTTTACTCAAGCTATCTAGAATTTCTCTGTCTGTTTTTTTCGCTTTTACAGAACTCTATGTTTTTTAAATAGTTTAAACGTATAAATATGTAGAAGAGCACACATACATATACACACGTGAAATTTTGAGATTTAGATTTATAAGACAGCTTCTATATTCGTATGTACAAGTTGCAACCGTTATACAATGCATTTATTCGTACTGATCGTAAATTATCGGTGCTTGGTGATAACATAAATGCAATCATATGATTGCACTCTTGATCCAATTGTTTTTATAGGTTAATTCTTATCAACATTGTAACGATAATTGAATGGTATAGCGCCAGTAAAACTTGAACTTGAATATTATATAAAAATCTGTATGAGAAACAATATTTTTATTGAAGTATATTTCTATTCAAAATAAGAGATAGATTCTCAAATAATTGTGATTGAAAAAAAACGACTATTGCGAATTATAGACAAAGAAAGAAAGAAAGAGAGAAAATTAATTAATATATTTTTATTAAATTTTGTATATATTATTTCAGATTTGAAATATATTTAAGAGAAAAAATCGAAAAATATCGCGCTATATAATTTATAATTAAATAAATTTTTCTGATTAACATCTTGAGCATATTTTTTATTTCTCTTCTCAGCTTGGTAATATAATATACAACTTTTTAACATGTAAGATATTAATAGAAAGTAATATTCAGCATTTAGCGAATCGATAGCTCACTCGCCTCGTGAATTACAAACGTCCTTCACGTGTGAACGCTTAGAGAAAAGGTTATGGCTAAAGACACGAAACGCAATCGTAAGCGTGAAAATACGAGCGTAGAAGGCATACTCACGATATAAAGCTAGCAGGATAAATGTAAATGCATATGCATACGCGTGCCTAATCTAACGATCAAATCGTTTCAGCTATCCAATGTGAAGGAATTAATGGTGCGAGACCAATTTCAATTTCAATATCTATCATCGTGAATTCTCATTCGTTCATTCTACCTAGAGCTACGAAGTTTCTTTTTTTTTCTCTCTCTCTTTCTAGAACGAGTTTCTACTTCTTCCTCCCCCGTCTATTGATGTACGTGTATATAGATTTATTATATTAAAGCAAAGCACAATAAAATTTTTTATTAATATATCAAAATTATTTCAAAATATTAAAGTAAATTACGTTTACTACATCGTGATAAAAAAAGAGTTTAAAAATCAATGTCGATATCGATCTAAATTTAAGTAATTATTTTGAATGTATCTTACCAAATTTTAAAATAATACAGTAAGTAATATGATTTTAAATCAAGAAACCCAAGCGTATAGTTTTAATAGAAAGTTTTAAAATAAACCGAACTATTCGCGCGTCTCATTGTCAGACAAAGTCTAACGCGTGTCTCATATAAATTACCTTGTTGTTCGTACGTGAGCGCACATTGTGCTCGAGTAATGTCATGTAACGGTGTCTGCTTTGCCATCGTCTTTTCCATTGGACTCGGCTGTTTCATTTTTTGTTTCACTTTCTATTAACTATTACCGTTGAAACAATTCTTTATATATTTAAAATTGTCGTAATTAAATTTATTCAACTTGCATGTTAAATAAATCGGAAAATACAAAAAAAAAATTAAAGATTTAGAGAGGTATTTATAATGGCTTTAAAAATATATAAAATGCAACTAGAAACAAATAATTTTCTAAATATCTTTGATTCTACAAAATATGATTCAGAATTCTTGACCCTGCGATTTTTTTTTTCTGCAATGTTTTTATCTTGACTGAAACACCTTGTATATGTATAACAGGCAGAGTGATATCATCTACTTGAAGCAATTGAGAGGAAGCGTTCAATAACGTGAACAATATGCTTTCTGAAGCAGCAACTTTTAGTCGCCCTACACACACGGATTTTTATATACGTAACCTTTTATCGTGTCAGCAATAACTATACATAAATTGTTGCAAAATCATCAGAGATTTTTCAACTGTAGCTTTTTTAGACTCTTAATTTTTTTCTTGGCAATAGATCGAGAAAGATCATAATTTGCTGTATCTTTTCAATTTTTTAACTAGTATATTTGATTCCGCAAAGTTTGGCATAAAAGCGCAGTGATCCAAATTCATACCGTGTGTGAAAGATCGACAACTGAAAACAACGTGGTTAATGCTGCTTTTGACCACGGTGGTGCCCCCGCCTTGACCGTGGCTTAAGAATGTCGCTCGATTACAATGCATCGCGGCTGAGGTCCAGGTAATCGAATGAAAAAACATGATTCGCGGGAACAGCGGGAGGCCGCTGATCACGATCACAAACACTATGTAGTCGAGTGGGGGCGAATGACACACTACATGGGAAGGATGATCATGTCTCTCGTGAAGCTTACAGACAAGTTGAGCCGAGCCTAACTTCTGCATTTGTATCTGGCTTGAACACGCGTGTTCCGATTTTGCCGATAAAAGTCTGCGATTGTGATAACTCATTGTGTTGATAATGATCTTTTCTATTAATTTATATCGTAGAGCAAAGTGGGTTTTATATGCAGTGAATTCGAAAAAATGCACAAGGTTAATGTAAGTTTTTCGTTTGAGAAAAGACTTTAAAAATACACACGATTTAAATACAATTTAAATATCTGAAATCAAAATTTTCTTAGATTAAAATCTTTTAAATTGTAATTAATAAATAAATTGCAATAAAAAACAATCTATACGATTTTTATATGCGACTTTAAAATTGATACATAGATAACAATGAATCGTGGAACATTTAGCCAAATCCTATATATATTAACTAAAATAGACATCATATTTTATACTTGCATAAAATTGCAAAACATTTCAAACGAACAATGTTTTATTGTTGCAGGTTTGGGAACTGCGTTTTGGCGACTTAGCATCTTATGGGTAAGTTGAAATATTTTGATTTTAAAGATAATGACGAGGAAAAAATATAACCTGAGATAGCTAATAAAATATTTAATTAACTTCTTTAGTTAGCAAAAAGAATTTAATCGTTAAATCAGCATTTATTACATTCTGATTTTATTAAATTTTTATAATACTTTTTTGAAGTTTGTAGCTATAAATTAATACTTTGTTTCCAATATATATATATACATATATAAGCATGATATTGTATTCTTAGTAATTTTTATAATTATTGTAAAGAGAATAACCATTGCGAGTATATGTTGCGTAAGATCTACAATTTTCTATTTGACCTCGTGATGTAATGGAAAAGCTGAAGTCGTATGGAGGGGTGGAGGGGGGAGTTTGAAGAGGATAGACGAGGTGGGAGAATTCCGAGCGTCCATATATAACTCGGAAACCTCAATTTTGGCAACGTGTCGTGGTAGAAAATTCTCGGCGTAATCTGACGGTTTATGCCGATCCGATGCTGGACCGGATAAACATAAAACATGAGGCGGCGTAATGGAAGGACGTATAACAAAGAAACGTTCTAGCAATACTAAGAAGCTGAGGGACTAACCTCGCGGGTCCATGTTTAGTACATGTACTAAATGTAGCGAAGCTTTCATCTTTTTTTTTCCCTTACACGAGATTCACCATCGCTCGATACTGCGATATTTTATTACGAATGTGGAATCTCTACCAGAGTCTGCCATTTTTCCAGACGATAGGAATTGTATATGTAATGTATATTGTTTGTTTTGAATACTAATAATAGAATATAAAAACTTCACGATTGGAACAAAAATATTCTCTTTTCTTCAAATTTAAATAATAATAAATGAAAAAAGTTAAAAATTATGAAAACAAATTTCATAGAGAACAAGAAAAATTAAAAAATATTAAATTAAAATTCATATAAAATCGCTTACTAATCGTAACATACTTTCGATTCATTCTAAAACAATCTCACAATCGTAAAAAAGACAATTACATATTTTTAAGATAGGTCAAGGAATTGGGAGGAGAGGTAAAGCAGGGAGAAGAAGGAAAGGGAGTTAACGGTTGATCTCTATGTAGATCGCCGAGAGATAGCAAAGAGAACGAAATATCTCTGTACGCAGTATTTTCTTGAAAATATCGTTTTAAGAATAACTTTCTAGAAATTGCTTTACGAGACAGAAATAATCCTTCCGTTGATTGATCTTTAAAAAAGAGGGGAACAGTTGGGAGAAGAATAAAAAATTTAATGTAATAAACGAGAATACTCCAAGAATGCGCGCTCGAGAAGAAAGTTCATCATACTAACAATAAGTCAGATTTAAGTCGAATCGAAATCCGGAGGAGCTCGAGAAACTGAAATCATTTTGATTCGCCTGGCAATTTTTAGAAGAGTTGATCTCTTTCGAAATTTTCATTGCATTAAATTTCAAGTTATTCGAAATGCTTGTATTCTTTATAAAGCTGCTAATAAAACGTAACAGTTTTAAAAAACAAATATTTTCTTGTAATTATGATTCCTTTATAATTACAAAAAATATTTATTTATTAACTATTACATTTTATTAGCGGTTTAATGAAAAATACAAGCAATAGTCACTTTTATTTTTGTCTGTTTTAAACTGGATTAATACGTACAGTTATACATATGCAATAAATATAATACCGTTTAGCGAAAACAAACATGTAGTAGGAAAAACAAATGGTGCTGTATAATAGTGATGTAAAATGAACTGATGTTAAAAGAAGTAATTGTAATGACTAATATGTACTTTGGACATACGTAGATGTGCAAAATATTTTTTTCACAACAGTTGCAACTGTGAACCTTATCGAGAAAATAGATCCGATTTTTAAAAATGTCATGGCGGTATTTGTCATTGTATCTCTCATAGTATTGCGAGATTGTATGTACGAATGGCGTTTTTCTTGATCCGAGATGTTGGGCTGGGTCTTTCGACGTAACAGCAAAGATACATGTCGGTACAGTGGAGTTTCGCATTGATCGGCAGTAGAAGAGCTTCGCTCTGATTGGCCAGACTCTACTACATTCTTGTTTCCACAATACGGATGACAAGGATAAACGCATCCGCGTATTCATTGATTAAAAAAAGACGATCTATGCTGTATAAGAAGGAAGGAGGGGTATATATGGCAATTTATAAGATTGAAAAAGAGGGAAGAAATTGGGAAGAGAGAAAAAGGGGAGAAGGAAAAAAAGAGAAAGGAAGACATAGCACTATGTAATGTAAATATAATAGGAAGAGTAGAGGAGAGAAAAGCTGTAATATATGTGTATTTTTGAAAGGAAAGGAAAATAAAAAAATTTGAAAAGAAACGATCGATTTTAGATTTACAAATTGCTCAAAGATAATTAATAATTATTATATAAAATTCAGTGACATTAATTAGGAAAGCAAAGAGAACTTCGTTTTAAATAAATTTTAGAGCATTGAGAAAATTATCAATCTTTTGAACACTAACAATTATTTCTGTGGAAAACATGAAGAGGATTTAAATGCTTTTAAGAATCTCCTACTTTTGCCCTGTAATCCTCTCCTTCAACACGAGATCAATTTCTATCTGCTTTTTCGCTCTTCTCACTTTATCAATCGCTTCTTTCTTTTAGTCTTTACCAGAGAGTACTGCTTTCTTTTCTTATTAGCCTTGCTGTAGGAATTATATGACCATGTCTTTACAGAAAACGAGTGTGCGAGTATTATGGTAGACTTTGTGCCATTAAATAAGCCACTTCAATGAATTAACCGGTTAATCGACGTTCCGCATCGGCGACTTTCGTCCTCCTCTCTCTTTCTTCCTTCCTTCCCTCATGCTTTAGCTGGCATTCTCTCTCCTCCTTTTTTGTTTTTTCATTTTCAATGCCTCGCGGCGGAACCCAGCATCAGCTGCGTTTCAAAACTTATATTATAGCCGGCGTAATAAGTATGATAATCAGACATCCCGCTGCATCGACGTGGGGCGGGACCTTCTTCTTTTTTGTATGTTTTTTTTAAAATCCTGTGTCCGATCTTGCGTATACGCAAATGTTTATGCGAATGCGCGGGACGAATTTTAGTGACGCCGCGAATTAAGCGAAGGATTATTTGCGTTACATTTATGATTATCTGCTACATATACATTTATACATACATATATCAATGATTGCGATAAAATAACGGTATTATCTTTTAAAATACGTGATACGTTATCGGCTAAAAAGTATCTTCAGGATAAAATTCTATCCTTTTTCTTGTTGTTAAAAATATATTTATACTGTTAGTTCTCTTTTATTGATTAAATGAAAAACATCTCTTTATGCGACCCTTTTATTGATTAATGACAAACAGTCCACGTGGTGCACGTGGCGCCATCCTTGGAGAAAATCGCTAGTCACGAATCCCTTTTCCCCTCTCATCGTTCCCCTCGCAGAGTTCTGTGTGAGAAAACGATGGATATGGAATGTGGCAAAGGAGGTAGGGGAAAATCAGGGTGAAGTGGGTTGAGACCAGGCGAGACGGGGGGTCAACCAGTCCAGACCAGTCGGTCGCGCCCCAACAACCCTGTCCGATCCCTGGAAACCGGACGAATAAGGGGGTAAGGGAGGGAAGGGAGGAAAGGCCGACTAGTATCGATCCGAACATCCATGTTACACGATTTGTAATCATTTTGAATTACACGCCCAGGAGTTTGTGCAAGACAGACAGTCGGGACGCTGCCTTCCCAGAATTTTTTAGTCCAGCTTGATACCGTTCAAAAGTATATTACATTCGAGTAGCGTGTAAATATAGTGAAAAATATACATAACATTCTCATATATTTATTCTTTCTTTCTCGATTTTTATTTACGTATAAAGTACATGAGAAAGTTTTATTATTTTATCAATTAAAGAAGTTCGCAAAAAAATTATTTTAATTTTAAATGGAAATTTAGAATTTTTTATACATATATGTATACATGATATAGAATAATTTTGTTTCGGATTTTTTTCTTAAGATAGATCTAAGAAATGATAATACACGCGGTAGGCAAATAAGAGCCTTCAAGTGCACGTGTTCGAAAGTACTCGTAATATATTCTTTTTAGTATTTTTCCATCTCCGTGGAATTAAAGATAGGTCGAAGCTACTTCCACCTCTGAAGCAAAAGAGAACACGAGTTTGTATTTTCTAGCACGCATGTATTAGTATCTAAAGATTTGTATCTGTCTATCGGATATTATTGTTACTTTTTTCGGATCTATTTTTATATACAATTCTATAATAATTATCCTATATGAATATAAAATTTTAAGAATTATTAAACTTATATAATATATCCTTGCAATTATTTTTAATAATTTTATGTTCTGTTTCAAAAGCATCTCATTGTCAATCAAAAGACATATGTGTGCTGGCGTATATACACACATAATACACAATCACACAGCAATATATTTTAAGAAGTAAATATATCACTTTATGGGGGGAGGAGATTAAATTTATTCCAAGAATATTCAAATTTTATACGTGCATGTACAATATGTATGTGTATGTGTATGAGTATGGGTGTGGTATAGATGCAGTTTAAATAAACATTATATCCGTTCGTGAATTTCTTAGAAACACTTAATGTCGAGAGCAACTCTGTGAACGCTATAAATCTAAAAGTCCTTGAATTTAAATATCAGGGTGCAGTATACAAGAATACACTCGTACGTCAATGTCTAACACATACACTGATTCAAGCTTCCGAAACTCGGGATCGATTCGTGCCACTTCGTGGCACGAGCGATACCTCTGTATCGTGTAACGTGGACGCAAGTAAAAGCTTGGGCAACTAGCTACTAGATGGCGACTCAAATCAGTCGCTGTCATGAAGCCTGAGTGGTCCAACCAGAGAGCTCGAATCACGTTCCCGTAATCGAGGACATGGCGGCAGCATGGCGTCGAATGTACATTGTTGGTATTCCAAGCACGACTTTTTCGTAACACCTTGCCGGATTTTTCTATATATTTCATACAGAGTCGCAGGTATTTATAAGCCGCTCGAAAATAAGACGACTTTCACGCGAGGCATTTTAACTTTATCTTGGATTAGCCTGCTGTACAGAAACATATACATATTTAACGCGCGTTGAGATTGATTCACGTTGTATGTAGACGTAATCGATTTTGTGATACATGTAAAGAAACTTGTTATGATAGAAGCTTATCTTGAGAGAAAGTGTTTCATACACTTATTTTATTTATTTCTAAAAAAATACACATACACAACTCTTTTTACGTAACATGATTTAATTACAATATTTAAATAAATATATTAAATATAGAAATATTTTTACTTGCTACAAAATATTGTTCAACCTGACATAACATTGTACGCAATCTATATGTATACATATGTGATGTGTGTAGTATTAAGTATCTAACAGATGTTTAATAATGTAAATTAATAATTTAACCCGTTATCAACTTTGATTTTTTTTTTACCGCGACACCGTTTATTGCTTTCTCTTCCTTGAAAATCATTAAAAATGCATTCCAGATAAAAAAAAAATAATTAATACATTTTTTGTTGTCACCTTATAGTTAGATAATAATGTTAATAATAAACTTTGAGATTTTTAAATAATAGTTTTTTTTATTTCATTGTTACTACATATCACAAAAGTTTTTTTTTTACAAAGATAATCTTTTTCGCATGCACATAAACATGCATAATATAAACTACGCAAAAACTGAGATATGCGTTTCATTTACGTGCAACTTGCTGTAGTTGAAGCTGCGGATATCTATTTCCCTGTCAAAGAAATATTTAACATATTCGGCGACGACCGAGAATATTTTGCCCTTTGAAGCAATACTTATAATATAGCGCGAGATTTCCGCGGGAAAATTTGCCAATTCGCTATTTCTATCGTCATTCAGACGAGAAAATGTATTTGTAATTAAATTCGCTAAATAAATTATACAAAACGCACGATTTTTTATTGTCCGCATTTTGACGTCATACATACTTTAATTTTACGAATTTATCGTTATTCTTAAAACATGATGATTATTCTTAATTATACGTAAAAGAAAAAGTTCCATTGCGTAATAAGAAGTGAGAATAAAGTTTACGCTATTTTTTTCCTGCTTTTAAATATATAACGGAGCGAAAAACACGCCACGCCTTCATGCACTAGTACGCATTCCTAGCATTTAATGTAGTAGAAAAATGTTTTCATGGTCGAAAGAGTGCTTGAACGAGGCAAGGCGCGTTCGTATCTCATGGAGACGTATGTGACGCGAGTATGATGGTAACAACGCAGGTGTAATGAATAAATCCCGAAGTTTTTCGGCACGCGGAAGTTGCCGCGCGGCTCTATATATCCACCGTTCCGTCGTTGAAAAACGAAATAACGTCCTTCGGCACATTCGCAGCGGCTGTAAAAAAAACTCGCCGACTGAACTTGTTGCGAATTTACAAAATATTATCGCTGCGTAGGATTTGTTTGTATCGTTAGTCCGAAGTATACTTTTTTTTGGTATTTATTTACCAAAACAAAAATAAGTCCCGACCTGTTTATTTGTTTGTTTGTCACTGTAGTGCGTAAAACCGCCTGGACGGTTTTTCACAAAAAAAAAAAAAAAAAAAAAAAAAAAAAAAAAAAAAAAAAAAAAAAAAAAAAAAAAAAACAAGTACGTTATAACATGATAAAAGATATGAAATATGCGTAAATTAAAAGAAGGGAACTGTTACATATGTTGCGGATATGAGGTTGCTCCCCTACAATGTGATAATTATCTTGTCGAGGCTATAATATACTAATTAAATTTTATTGTTCATATGTACATTACATAGTTATCTGAAGCGTTATAAATGAATACTTCTCCCATGACAGCAAGGCGTGTAACTTATAAAAAGATCGCATATAACATTGTAACTTGAATTCTTTGTTCTTATACCGTGAAACAAGCCTTTTTATATCAAATTAAAAAGTAAAATTAACATTAACTACGTTAAAATGATTTCGTTTACAAAACAATACATTGTGAGCGTATCGCGAGTATTACTTTTCATCGCGTTAATTGCTAATTATAATGATTAATAATTTCAATTTTTGTGCCCTAACGTGCGTGAACAATAACGTGAACGGAACATACGTATAGGTTGAAAATTATGTAAACGATTTTTTCGGGGGAAACAGTTTCCGTCGAGTTCTCAACCGAGAAAGTTCTCGGGGACGAGCGGAATGGGAATATTCCAAGAAGAACCACGGAAAAGTTAATAATCTGGATCAGCGGTTGCCGATGCCATAAGCAATTACATCCGATTACGAGTAATAGCCCGAGAGAAACATTTCGTTCGACAAAGTAATCTTCGCAGCTGCACCCGATATCAGTTATGCACAGACGCGTATATTCTCCTATATCTGATCTGGAAGAGAGAGAGAGAGAGAAAGAGAGAATCGGATTTTAGATTCCAGTTTGAAATATATAAAGTTTCCTGTGCGCCGAGAGATTGACCAATCTTCCGTTCCCGTCGCGAGAAAATGGCAGTCGAGTTTGTAAGCCTTACACGAAAATCCGGACCGAGCCATTTGCATTCTTAATCCCAGCGTTTTGGAATCTATCGAAAATGTTGGGTTTTCTCGCGACAGCGGGCTAAATTACGAACGTGTAATTTCAGGAACACCTGCCGTCGGCTGTCGATCGCAAGAGAGACTTGTGCTATTTCTAAATTAACATTCTAACTACATATTGCTAATGCGTTATTGCTTCACGTGCTTTTAGAAAATCATAATCGATACAGTTGCATAGATATTAGGTAAAAAAAATCGTAACTTCCAGTATTAAACAAATAAAAAAAGTAGATATATTTGATTTAAAAAAAATGCGAATTATAGGAATACTTTTCTTCTTTTTTGATAATTATGATAATTAATGCAAAGAAAGTTACAAGGTAGTTTATTTTAGATAAAAAATTTAAGGAATAAATAATTTAAAAAATTATACCGCGTATAGTTTGCGTGATTATTAGATGCTTTATATTCCAATAATTCTAGTAATTTTTGAAGTTCCACTGATTGTATATTGCACAATATAAGTAGCATTGAGAGAAACTTTATAAGAGCTGTTTGCACATTATTTGCATTCTTAATTCCGCCGTCTCAAAAATTAGCTACAATGTAGTCGCTAAATTGAACGCGAACAGTTCTGCAGACACCTGCTGCCGGTTGATCACTCGGTTCGTATCACAGTCGCTGTCGAATAAATTAGAATGTTTTGCGAAGAAAACGGGTTGGAGTGCTACAGTTTAGAGAGAGAGAGAGAGAGAGAGAGAGAGCGCAAAGTGCTTACATTTTTTATTTTTCAAGACAGCCGTCGCGGCAACGATAAAAGCAAAACTTCTATGAGAGTTTAATACAGTATCCCTAATAATTTTCTTATTTTACTTGTGTCTTGTAATCTTATCGCGTGAAACTTCGATTTATAGTATTAACTTAGTATATCTTTAGCAAAGGCGAGCAATCGTCGGTTACACCTCGAACATTTCGAGATGCCGACGGAACGATGTCATCGAGCGAAAGACGCAACAACGTGTGCAGATTCAAAATACCATCCGTCGTAATCTTTTGATACGAGAGCGCATTTAGTTAAATGCTTTGTATATTTAGAAAATTACGCATGTAAAAAAAATTTAATCTTTAGTAGCTTAACGCTATGCACAACTACTGTTGTATCTTGAGAGAAATATACATATAAGTAAATATTATCTTCTTATATTATATTTTTAATAAATTTTTATTATCGTATGTGGAAGGGAATTATTTTAGCTATTACGATACTTTTTATAATAGAATTAATCTGTTCAAATATTTATTAGTACGTTAAAATATTTTTTTAGACGTTTTATATTCCTTAGATTGTTACATTTTACACACACACACACACACACACATATGTATATTCTCGAAATATATAAAATCAATTTTAAACAAGAATGTCCTTAAAACATTCGTGTTTTCTTATTTAGGCATTAAATTAAAAGTTTGAAGTTTTCTCTTTCACGGAATTATCTTACTGATTTATTCGGAGAAAAAAATCTTTTTCTTGCATTTCGTTTTCACTTTAAATCTGAGAATTCAGAGTACCGATAAATCTACGTTTTCTTTTGAAACGACAGATAGGGATGGCGGTAAGGGAGCAGCTGCAAAATTATTTTCCGAGGTATTTCTGCAGATCAGTGGAATTTCGTGTAGCAGCCGGCTCTTCCAACCTCCGCTCTTTGCAATCTGTTTGCGCGCGCTCCTTTATGACGCAACGTTGAAGAAATATTGTTCCAGGCATACGCGGACGAAGAGAAGCGTCCAAATTTAAAGTTACTACTAACAATATCTCATTTTTTTCCGAGAAAATGTAGTACGCATTGTTCGCTTCGAATATGCGCGTAAAAGTTCTCTTTTGAAAAAAGCAAAAGAAGAGACGGCACATGTGATAATATAAATAATTTATCAGTATATTCGGAATAGAAATATTTTTCTAATTTATACGAATATTTACATACCTATCTAAGATATAATGTGCGATTTTCTTGCGCATTATTTAAAGGAAAATGAAAATATATCCACGGATGCATTCAACGCCATTTTTTTTTTTTGTGTGCGAATGCAAGAAGTTATGAAACAGTACGCCCCTTTTTTTTTTTTTTTTTTTTTTTTTTTGGAACACTGGCTCGGGATAAAGACGAAAGCACATTACGCGAGAAAGATTTTTCTGCGTCATTTCTGGAAATTGAAGTTTTGTTGTGCCACCCTATCGACTTGCCCGTGTGTCGTAGCAACACCTATCTCCCGTTTCTTTTCGGTAACACACACGCGAGACTCTCCCCATCTTATTTTACCTCTTTTGTCTCGCTTCCCGAATATTCTCTGACGTTTTTACTCCGCCTCCCACACATATGTATATATGTATACGCGTCTAGCTGGTAGAATCAACATTTTCGTTTCGGTAAACAGAATTCGGTATTCTCCGCGCCACGGAATTTAAGGGAGTTCGCTCACACTTTGGCAATCGCAAAAACAAGATAACAAAGCACACGACATATCCCGATATATAATCAATTGCATATAACATGGCGTAGAATACAAATAGATAGATAAAAATAGATATAATAGAGAAATTATTTAAATTATTTTCGAAGAAATTTATTGATTTAATAAAAAACAAGTGTTTGTTTATATTTATAAATTTACAAAGTGACTATATCATTTCTAAATGTTGAAAGGAAATGTCATGTAATTGTGCGATATACGATATACAGTATACAGATACGTTTATGTCAATCGGTATCTTTCATGATTCTCCGAATATGCGATTCTCGAATCGAAAATTGCAATGCGTGCGCGTACGGAGATGCGTATATTGTATATAAATGAAAGTTTACAACTTCATAACTTTTCTCTACAGGTACTGGAATGTGCGTAAAGGTTACCGGTTACTAAATGCTATCTCACAAACGAGAATAACAAATTTTCAGTAAGTACCGCAATGCTCAAAGTTAGCCGCGTGTGAAATTGCGGTTTGTAAGATCTCGCGTGTACGCAACGTATACAGAGGCGCCGACAAAACGTCGTGAATATTCGCGACGATAACGAGTTTCGTTAGCTTCCTTGTGGCGCGAGATACATAACCGCGCCGGCGCGAGAACTCTGTTGTTCGACGTTATAATAAACTTGGCATTATATACACTCCGCATTATATAATTTGCGGTCCGAGGATCACGAAGTGTATTAGCACCGGTGAATGCACGGATCTCCCTTCGCTAATTTCGCTCGTTGGAATCTCGGAATTCGTGGAGCGTGATATAAGATTAATGGACGTACACAGGGGACGCCCGAAGATTGCAGTTTCGATATAAATATTTCGATATAGGTATCGGCTTTCGTGTAACGAATGCTTCCGGAGATATAAATCTTTAATTTAAGATAATCGCGTGATATCAATTTTGCAGAAAAAACGCGATGATATTTAACAAATAAATCACTTCAATTCCTTCGCGGACTTTGTAGCTCTTGAAATAATATTTAATATAATTTATGCGTAATAAATTATGAAATGTCGGGAATCCTTACTGTTTAACGCTTTTATATGCTCGATCGATGGCGCAATAAATTTAGCCAATGTTCTTCACAACGATGCAGTATAGGAAGTACTGATCATGGAAATTTTATTTATCGCGGAAGTCAGTACTATCGTCCCCCCATCTTCTTCTCGTTCCCAATCTCTTCTACATAAATAGTTTGCATTTGCGGGCAATCGATCGCGGAAAAAAGAAAAAAGTCGCGTCTTATACACACGGATGCTTCGACTTTTACCGGACAAGATTGACGTAGATGAAACGAGGACGAGACTTACCTTGAACAGGTGTATGATGGAACGTCGGACAAGTGTATTCTCGCAAAACCTTGAGCTGGTGTTAAACCTTGAAGAGCCTAAGAACGTTCTACCACGTACTTCCCTCGCGAGTCCTTGACGTAAGACTGTCTGTCCCGTGCGCTCGTTTATGTTTAGTTTGGTGGTTTTTCGAGTTGCTCGTCGACATTTGTCGAGACAATAACGGTGAAAAAGGGTTGAGCGCAACCCTTTTTAGCCTAATTCATATGAAAGGGCTTTTTCTCATCTTATGTTTTTGAAGGAAGCCCTCTCTTCCCGGTCAGCCTTTAACACGCATTCCAAGTTAAAATGGTTTATTACAGCCAGCGCGCAAACTGACCGGATCTTTTTTTTTTGGATGTGATGGTTTATTGTCAAGGTAAACATCAGGTAAATGGTCGTCATAGGATGACGTGCCGTGGAAAAGTTATAAAAGACTGTTTACGCGGAGTCAACTAATTTCTTTAGCCTATTAACTTAAACTGCGGAGACTGTTTTATTGCTATGCTGGAATATCGATTTTTATCCAATAATTATTAATTTTCTGCCATTTAATATATTTTATCGAAAAGTATTAAATTTGAAAACATATCATTGTAATTTTTAACAAAAAAAAAAAAAAAAAAAAATCGCAATTATTTTATATGATTTGAAGATTTATATGAAAAATGCATGTATTTAAAATAACTTTATGCAAAATCTTTACGAAAACTATGTCCGAAAATAAAATTAAAAAATTTAATAAAAATATTTGCGTTAAAAATATAAAAAATATGGGATGTGTGTGTGTACGCGGGTAAGTTTTATAAATATATTTCACGATAAATTATTGAGAAATCGCATCCGGCATTCTGCGATCTCTGATATTTTCGCTTCCTTCTTTGTACGAGAGCGGGATTCGGTAAGGAAACATAGTTTAGGTAATGGCGATACATAGTTGATATATATTCGTGGTCATGGATGATCTCGTCTCACGTTTCGAGGTAAAACAAGGTGGCTGTTGCTGCGCGCGCAACAGTTCAATACGGCTGACCCAGCCTCTTTAAGTCTCGGCCATGCGTGCGTATACCATATACCACCGAGCCATAGATCCTTCCGAACGTCGCCTACTCACGAAAATGCATCTCGTCTATTCTTCTCCCCAGAGCTACTCTTTTGCATCCAGTCC
Organism: Formica exsecta; assembly: GCF_003651465.1. Taxonomy (NCBI): domain Eukaryota; kingdom Metazoa; phylum Arthropoda; class Insecta; order Hymenoptera; family Formicidae; genus Formica; species Formica exsecta. The sequence continues at coordinate 958,842 of NW_021849573.1, read as the reverse complement.
CCCCTCCCTCCCTCCCTCGTCCGTCCTTCTATTTCGCTCGTTCTACAAAGTTTCCTCACGTTTCAACCCGAAAGACACTTCGCATGGTAAATACTCGCTTATTGCGACGTTCTGCTGCGTGGTGTTAGTTTTCTCCATGCGCGGTGGGATACGCGGTCATTTACTTTCGTGATTCTTCATGCTGTTCAGAGCAAACTTTTGCATTAAGATAGTAAACCTTTCTCACAGTATCTTATGTCCCTACTGACATTTGATGCATTAAATTTGCACGCATTATTCGCAGAATATTTTCTCATTTTTGTATGAGAAAGCGCACCATATCGTTCATTTTTACAATTGCGTTATTAGGTAAATAAAGTTGTATATGTGAAAAAAAAATCTTGCAAAATTTCTAAACAATCTGTATATGACAAAATGTGTGAGGTAGCTTGCATATTCTTTATATCGATGAAGAAAGAAAAGTAATTAAGGTATAATTTTTTAATACATGTATGTGTGTGATTGGATAGAGAATCATATATTCTGTAAATTTTTTTAAATATATAATTTGTTAAAAATTATTGTTAAATATTTTTGTTTTTTATACGGTAATACTTGACTCTATTCAGAATTGTTTAAAGAAATAATCCTCCAATTATTTTGAATTGTATTTTTTTAATTTTACATAACATAATGTAATAATTATCCGCAAGTAATATTAATAGGATCAACACATTGCACGAACTTCACAGATTCGGAAGAACCGGTTATTGAACGAGGTTGTTTTCCAAAACAAACTCGGTTCACTGCGGTGTACAATTTCGCGGCTTATTTAAATCTAAATTAAAAATAAGCACTTCCGCCGCGTCGCTACTTTCTCGTGAGTTTTGACATATGAAAAAGAAGGGAAAAATGAGGAAACTCTACGAGGCTGCTGACGAAACGTGACGGCAGCTTGCACTCGTTGAAATATGAAAAGAGAACAGGAGAATGTCACGGGAATAACATGAAGTGAAGCAAAAAATTCTCTCTCTTTTTATCTTTCTCTCTTTTTCTCTCTCTGCAGAATAATTACCTTTTCCAAAGTTGCATCGTTCGGTGTCAGTCAGGAGCAGTATCTCTACGTGCTGCCTCGTTTCATCTTTTTCTTGTATGTTAAAAATTGCGACGAAAATAGATGTAGATATATGTATATAAGCATAAACATCACATCTCTTCTACAATGCGTATCTATATCATACATATACGCACTCTTTCTTTCTACTGAACTACGCGCGTTCGGAAGGGATCATTTTTCAAGATTAACGAGAGATGAGAAAAGTTTTAATGCTACCGCGTGATATCAGAGCGAGAGTGTTCTCACGCCGACGCCGATATCTACCGACGTCTATTAAAGCAAAGTGAGTCCCGGAGTTACGAAGCCTTGACGCGGGATAAGTATTTCCGTCTGATTGAAGTACTTGCTAAACTTGTTGTCCGCGAATCCTTTTGTATAAAGTTCGAGCTTGTGCGATATATAAAACCGCATATTTAATAAAGGACGCGTTATAAAATATCTAATTTCGGCTTCGAAGCTATTAAAATGCATTTTAATTGCGAATTAATCTGGGTAAATCTACTCGTTAATTAATATCATATTTTATAAATCGGAATTACGTGTACAATATTTCACTATAAAATCATAATAAAATGTTTCTGAACAAAATATGATGCGAAACGGCGTAGGTATCAGTAGTCACGAAATGTACATAAAGTTACATACTTAACGCGACACGTTACGACGACGTATTTCGTTACTTATCAACCGTAAAAAGCTTTACATTCTCGGCATACCACTTCTCCATTCAATTCGCCGAAGATGCGAATTGGTCAATTTCATGCAATCAGCTTCCTATCGTCTAGTGTATATCGTCGACCGATACTCGGGATCACGATGATAATTTGTCTGGGCGCGTAAAAGTAAATTATGTTATTTTTATTCGCGTTTATATTTATCTGAGAAAGGGAAGAGAGTACGAGATATATTCTTTGTGTGTGCAAATCGGTGAACATCGTCGACATGTCTGCATGCAACTGCAATGTACCTGGTGAGATAAGCGAGACTGCTCGTGCATGCAGATCACACGTGTGGGACTCTCGTTACACCAGATAAGGAAAAACCCGACTCTCCGCAAGCACTTAAACACGTTAAACACTCTTTACGACACACTATACGCCCATAAATCACATTCTTCCCGTCATGTTCCATATTTTCGTAAAACGCCCGAAGAATGCTAAGTGGGATGAAGACTTATAAGATGTGATAACACAGAGACAGTGTATTTAAATAGTACTTTGTCGCCATAGGAGAGAAAATAGTCGCAGTTTTCTTCGATGACACATTGTGGTACACGAGACGTGAATATGATAAATGAATGATTAAATTAATTTCTTATACATACTTTATTTCTTAAAATAAATGTCTTATTGATTAATCGTGAAACTTATTTTTATTTTAGTGTGTGCATATAATTACATACTTCGTAAAATATAAAATTTATTCTTTAAATTTTGTTTGTATAAAATATAAATAACTTTAACTTAAAATTTATAAAATATAAATAAAAAATATATATTTCTCATTTAATTTAATTTTATGTATAGCTTTCTTAAGGTATTTACTTGAAATTATTTTAAACAAATATTTTGAATCAAAATCGGCATAAGTTGATTGACATTTTGCTTCTCTCAAGAGTTCATATAATATTTATGTCCGTTGATACAACGTATCATATATCCTCTTTTTTAACGTTTCTCATTAAATACATGAAACCCTAACAATAAATATAAATTATATATTATTGTAAATCTCTCTCATTAATTATTTATCCGTTAGGAATAAATTATCTTCTGTAACATATGCTTTGATTGCGTGTTATTGCACTTTAGAAATGCGCGTACATGCTTTAAATTAAAGAGAATTATCGTTGTAAGGAACATATATAAATGTGCCCCACAATTTCGCATGCCGCTGGGAGTACTGCCCCCCCCCCAAAAAAAAAAAAATTGCACGATACCTTTGGAAGAATTGTAATGCCGAAGTAAAATGTGCGCCTTAAAAATATCAAGAAGTTCGGCCCATCAAATTTACGCACACAGAGCTATGGTAGAAATTATATAAATTGACTGCGGAGTAAATTATCGAGTAAATTATACAATTACACACGGCACTGGCCGCAAAGTGCATTCTGGACGGCATCGAAGAAAAAGGTAAAGAAAACACATTGTAAGATGGTGTGAGGAAGAATGAGGAGTGGGAAGGAAAGGGGGGAAGAAAGGGAGGGGAAGGTCGGCATCGACTGGAAAGATGATGCGCCGGGTTGGCTGGTTTAGCGAGCTTGCGAGCGGCGTGAGAGGATGACGGTTAGTGGGGGAAATTGGACCCATGGATTTCGGTATATGATAGGGAAAGGGCGCAAAGAGGTCAGAGAAAGAGAGAGAGGAGGGGGGATGCCAATCAAGCCCTAATTAGCCGTTGCGGCAATTTCGGTGGTAACTCTGATCGACCCGTCTACAGTCTATCCCGCAACTTCCAAATATGCGAGTTTACCGCATATGGAGTAAGGATATCCGCGTCTACGCGCTTGTTCCATCGGCCACTCATGGTCAGCCTGATGAAGCTCGCGTGAGAAAGCTAGATCTCGTAAAAGCTCGCCGTGTCGTGGAGCCAGCGAGATTTATCGTGATTTAACCGGATTTACGCGTCCCTCGATGTTTCACTTGAAGTAATATTACGAGGCTTTGAATAGTCGATATCGCAGTACTGGATATCTGAATTTTGTATAAAATGGCATTTATTATTTCCCGGTATAAAATTTTTTGAAGTTTCCATACGACGTCGTTTTTATTTTTTTTTTTTTTTTTTTTTTTTAATCGGATGATGTCTCTTGGAACGTTTCAGGGTAACGAATAACGTTACAACGTTATCGTCCAGCTTGATAATACGCGATTCATTTAGTGCATCAGCCGAAGTTGTCAAAAAATGAGAAAATGAAAGAGATTACATACGCCTCTCTCGTTTCAATGTCTTCTCTCTCCGCGCAATAAGAAATACAAATATTATCCGGTCATCTTCCGAGCTACTCTAATTAAAACTCCTGTTTTGCCGCTACCCGTTTTTTATTCTTCTTCTTCTTTCCTCTCTGCCGTAACTCTTGCCTTACAATCAGGTTCTGAGGTTGTAATGTTATCTTACCGACGTTGCGCGAATATATTAGCAGAAAAAGTTAAGATTGTTCGAACAGAAATTTATTATTACGATAAAATAATCCACGCACACAACCGGCAATGCCTTTTTGGAACGGTATATTTTTTTTATCTGGGCTCTTTTCCCGAACGCGCTTCACAGAAATATCGATGCAAAGGTAAATAGAATCTTAAATAAATATCCTGATAACAGATGCAATGCGCCCACGCGCTTAATCCGGCTCGGTCAAAACAGCTCGCGACATCCGACATAAATAACCTACGACACTTTGTAACTTTTTCCGTCTTATTTTCATATTCCAATATATATCCGGTCGCTCCATATTCTACGTAATATACGTAAATGTACGCAACATTTTAGCCAGGATACATGCGTATATATGTTCCGGGCGGAATCTACAAGAGCAGAACCTACCCGGCGTCGTAAACATTCTCTGCTATGAGAAAGAGAGTAAGAAGTAACACAGAGTGGGCAGGAGTAGCGGCGGCGGGAAAGGAAGGGAGGTAACGGAGGGTAACATTCCTTTTAGGGTACCATTTTGTCTGGTTTGGTTCCCCTCTCACGTCAGACACCGAGTGTATAATTCATTTCTCGTAACTCCCATGGGATTACGCCATGGGCTCTGCCTCTCCGCAAGGGTCCATTTCACAAGGTCCATCCGCTTTGGCGCTCGAGCGGGTTGAAAGAAATATTGCTTCTGAAATACATACGGCGAATATGGGGTTCGTGACGGATAAAGTTTTATCAGTGTACCGAGTTTTTCTCCAAGCGAAGAGTTGGCAATTCTCTTCTCTTCTTGATTACATACAAGTACATGTGGTTGTAAAGGAATTGCATAGAAAAATGTAGAAAAAAAGGAGAATAGTATTGTCAAAAAAATAAATTTTATTTATATAGGGAAAAAGATTTTTGAGAGATATATATGTATATACATATGTATAAGACTATTAGCTTTTTTACGAAATAATAATAATAAGTATGTAATAGAAATTTATTCAAACTAATTAAGAAATGGAAATTTTCTTGCGAGAATTGCGTTTAACCAAACATGTTTGGTTCATTTAAAATTTATATTCCGCCGAATTTAATTTGATGTTGCACAACATTGTATACCATACAAATTAAATGTCCGAACTAATCGATCGTATGTCTTGAAATTAAGATATGATAAGGCATCTTATGTATCAAGGAAATGTTTACTGTAATGTAACGTGTGATACTTTCCGACGCAATGTAATATTTATTCGTCGATTATATATATTCTCTTTCTCTCTTTCTGTTTATATTCCTTTTTTTGTTTGCAACATTATAATAACTTGTACAAAATTGCAAGCATAGCATAATAATTTAAAATTTTACTTACGAAATTACAGTCAATATGATTTTCACGCCATAGATCGTTTCGTTGAAAGTGTCAAATTTATTTTCTCACTCAATTCAGTCATCTTCTCAAATGTGACGAAATTTCTTTGGTGACCATATATAACTTAGAAAAGTTGGAAATCTCATCGCGCTATCGGTACGTGACACATCTATTTCTATGCTAATAAGATCTTCAATTTTATGTAAATTAACTACGATTGGTTCAAGAATTTGTACAAGTATCCGACACTCACTTATTAACTCAAAAATCACATTTCTTGGAAGGAAGGTTTTACTCGTCACGAAAGCTCTTAGCGTAATTAATGTATTCAATATTTATAAAAATGCAGATTTATAAAATATGCAAATCTATATTTTTAGATAACACGTCAATAGCTTAAACTTTTCTGTCCCAATTTTCTCAAGATTAAACTTGGATTATTCTACACATGATTTTATGAAAATATATATGCTAATATATTTTTATATATTATAATATTAAATTCGATTTAACTTTAAAAATATCTTGCTTTTTGTGAATGCAAATGAAATGCTACAACGGTTACAAGCGTATGTGTCCCAGGAGCATAAAAATGTTTTATTACATCGTGAGATTTATTACCGAGACTTTTTATAATGTTATACGTTCGTTGCCGAAGTCAGTTCACTACTGTTCGTTCTCTCAAACGTCTTCGTCCGGAATATTCTCCAGGAAGGTTTAGTCAAAAGTAATCTAAAGAAAGATAGGAAGTTAGTTCAGAGCCCGAGGTCAAAATGACGAGGTGTGCGAGACCCGACTATTCTCAACCCTTTCACTGCTGTGCTCGCTTTATAGTTTTATAGCTTTTCGCGGCGATTTAGTGTCAAAATCTCTCAAAGAGCCTTGCTTGAACCCTTTTACGAATATTGTCGTCCGAAGGACATTTACATCCTTTCCGCAGATCTATTTTACATTATTGGATGACATGCCACGCGCGTAACAAAGTTTAATATGCTAAGATACTCGCAGTAAGTTAACAGAAATTTTAGGTATGAATACGTTATATTAGAAATAGTTTCAATATATTTTAAGATCGTGATTAAAAGATTTTTAAATTTATTAATGATTTTATATCTGTTTATATATTTTGCTCTCTTATCCAAGAAAATATTTGTCGTCCCTTTATTGTGATTAAATATTTCAAATACGTTACATAGATTGCAGATAACGGATTTTCTGAAATCGTGAATATCACATAAGATCATTTACCGTAAATGTTAAAGTTTCAAAGTTTAATGTTGCGATGGCTTGGGCATTCGGTTTAAACGGTAATTGACTATTTGAACGATTCAAAACTTTTGGAACTTGTAAAATTGGTTAACAAACCACACATCGCGAATTTATTTTATTCGCTTTCAAAGAAGAATTTCATTATCGAATATTTCACATTCATAATTTATATGTACAAAAATGATAAATAATTATCAGGCAAATGAAGGAGAGAATATAAAAAGATCCCGTGTGTTGTGTGTAAATATTTTTCTCTTAAAAATCTTACTTGTGATAATTCAAATTTTTCGATAATGGAAAAAAAATTGCACTAACGATAATAAGGTCAACGTTTCGCATCTTGAGATATCTAGTTTATAAATATATTCTTTGTAAGTAAACTTTATTATACGGATAATATATATCGATTCCTCGGATGATGCAACGTTCCAGGAGAATATATCGCGGATATACAAACGGGGAATAGTATCACGTGTACGCTTCGGGGGAGCAATGTCTTGCATATTCAACGATGTACTACGCAACATACATGTGGGAACAATGTTCCGCGCAACACATGCGCGTTTTTGCGAACCATTCGCGAGCGTAAACTATAAAAGCCACGTTTTACCGGTCGTAAAGTCAATGAAGGTGGTCACGTTTGCCCTTTCAACGTCTTCCCGAGCGTCTAGGCGTCCATCGACGAGACCTAGGTAGCCTATGGAATTATGAGCTCGGTGGATTCATGAATATTTAAATTGTGAAGGTCGCTATCGCTTTGTTTCTCTCTCGGAACGTCGGACACAATTGTAGCGAGACGTGGATGCAAGTGTAAAAATTTTCGTAGTTTGGCCCTTTTTCTTTGCGAATGGCCTTTTTAGCGGGCGTCGAGTTACAAAATTTCTTGAACGGTTCCAGTTTTTAAATAAAATTTGAGTTTAGCTTTCCAGTTAAATATCTCCTTTATTCTGAACATTCCCTTTTCGTTCTCTTTGTAACAATATGAGTCTTACTTTTGACATTATTCTTATAATTAGACTTTTTGTCGGTTTGATTATTAACATTTTACGCACATATACACAAATATTATCTTATAATTTATTCATCAATAATTGTTACAGAGAATAACTATTTCTGTGAAAAAAACGCAATATTTAATACTGAAATGTGACATAGAAATTTTATTTTATATTTAAAATTGCTCTGTGAATATTATCTCGTCGACTTAATTTTATATTTTCCATATAACTCTGATGATTTTAATTAAAGTTTGAGCTCTCAGAGAAATGAGATTAGAATGAGTTGAATCGAGAGAAGTTTGTTAAAAGTTTCGACATAGAAAGTATGAGCAAGACGGATCGTTCGAAAGGGTTCGATAAGTGGATTTTACTGAATAAGGTCACGCGTCGTAGGATTCATATAGATTAATCACCATTATACCGACTAGTTCAATTGGCTTAATTAGATCTTCCTGGCTATTCGCCGCGCCGAAGTGCAGAGGATATTTCGTAGCCCACGCCGGTGGCAGGCAAGATCTGAGAATTAAAATTGAGAAAGCTAAATATAGACCATCTCTCTCTAATTAGTGAACGCGAACCGACACACGAGTTTCTCGAAGCCAAGGCAATTATTATGACTAAAAATATTATTGACTCGTTCTTTGGATTCAATCCTACGATACTTTTTCTCTCTTCTTACAGATAATATCTAGGAATATTTTAATTTATTGCCTTCAATATTACTTTTATATCGAAAACATATCGATAAATATTTTATTCCGAAACATTTGTAATTTCTTATTAAAACTTATTGAAATCTTAAAAATCGAATAACTTTTAACAACATATCAGAAATGTTTAAAACTAATTCTCACTAGTACAAGTTGAAACGTAGAGCGTCTGGCGAAATATTCCAAATATGTACATACACATAATCCTGTATCTTACCTTTTCGCTTTTTTTCCGTAGCTAATTATATAAAGAAACAGTGGAGTCTTTTGTTCTTTCTCGGTTATGACCTTCAGCCATAGCTGGCCGTCCTGTCAGCGAGCGATTTTTTTTTGCTTCTGTGGAAAGCAAAAAATTAACCCTTCCGACCCGCAAGCGGTTTCTTTATGGTTTTTGCTTCTAGCGAATATTTATGAGCGTCCACATGGACGCCGGAACATATGTACATGTATGTGATAGCATGGGTTTCTGTGGGACTTCCGATAGGAATTTGAGTTTAGTTACGCCAAATATATGGTTCTTGATCTATTGTGTTTCTACATATTGCTACATTTCTACTTTCGTAAGAAAGAAAACGACACAGCATTTTATTTTCAGACCCCCGTATATTAAAGAATTTTCAATATCAAATTATTTTAATTTTTATCATTTCAAATCTATACGTTTCATATCTATACATTAATTAAAGTGTAAGGTGGGCGTTTTGTACTGAAGTAACGGCATATACGAGTCTAGAGTAGGCCAGCAGTTTTTTTGTCAGATACAACATGGCCGTTAGCACGTCACACAGGGCTCATCTCATTGGGCCCAAATAAGGCATCACGAGGTCTACGGAGGGCGTGGACATGGCCAAATCTTGACTGGCATACGCAATGAAATTCTGCTTGGAACAATTTTAATGAAAATACTGTATATATATATATACATGCGACTCCACTAATCGGTCACCGCCATTTTCGGACCCGAAAATTGAGCCCTGCTGCGAATCAACGATAGCAACACGATCGTATGAGTAACGCGGGGCGTCGCTTTGATTTTAATTAGACCCGCCGCTCGCCGCTTTTTTCTTGCGTACGCGATCTCCAATATAATTAGCATAAGCGAAATAATTAGCGGAGTGGACACGCTAAGCTTGCGTGAGAACCGGCCGAAGCTCGTTTCCAGATAAATAGCGAATGACCGAACAGAATATTACAGCTTAATGTATAACCCGCCTCGCATTACGCAAATGAGATCCCCGAAAGTCGAGATGTGCGAAGAGTCGAAACATCGAGATTGAATCCGAAAGTTCCCCGATCGTTTCGTATACATACATACATATACGCGCTTTGATCTCGCGCTTATTTAGCGGATAAATATGCATACGAAAGACGTTTAGATTTTCGGAGAAATCGAGGAAGACTGAAATTCCTTCCATGAAATCGCTGACCAAATTTTATAAAGGCAGCGTTCCGTTTATAATCTTGGATACGAATCAAAATTTAAATACAATTTATAAATTATCCACAATATAGCTCATATTATAAATTTTTATTTGTTAAAAAAACGATTATAAAATGTAAAAACATATGTATATAGACTATATATTTCACAAAATACAAGATATATTAAATATATAATAAATATTATATAATAATATATTTAATATACGATAATCATATATTAATTAAAAAAAATATACAATTAATTAATATGTATACAATATTGAAATTAATATTATTATTTTGAATTTTATCCTATAGTGTTTTTGCACAAAATAAAGATGCCAAGATTAAAGTATTGATATCTCTTTCGTTGAATATCTTAAGAGAACAAATTATATTAGAATGAAATTAGAAATTTATTAATCATTATAATGTAGTTGCTACATAAATAAAAAACTATGATTACAGTAAAATATTACGAAATAAACTGTAGTCACTTCTTTGTAATTAGCTTAATAATATGAAACAGATAATAAATGCGTGGTGTGAAAATTACAACCAGAACTTCGCGAAAAGTCGTAAATATGTACACATGAATGAGAGGGAACCAAAGTTATTCACGTAGAATAATTAACATACAGACATATATAATTTTTGAGACCTGTCGGAGATGCAACCAAGCGTGGAATCGTTGATGATACGTTTGCACGTGTAGATGGTAATTTTGTTTCTCTGCAACACTGCTATTTTACTGCTAAGCCGCAAAGAATTTTTCGGTAAAAATATCTATTACATTTTTTGACCTTTTTATCCTTTGCTGAACTCCACGATTACAAATTAGATTGTTGATAAAATATAAAAAACCACAAGTATCTTTGAATATTTCTAAAAATTATTTAATCTCAATTTCTTTATAGATTATATAAAATTGACATATGTATATCGCAAAAAACTAAAAATATTTATAATGTTATGAAAATTCGGGTTTTTATTGATTTGACAGAATATATGGTAGATTAACTTTCTAACTTTATCAAACATGGGCCGCTCGATTTTGAAACATCAAGCTGAGAGCCAAAGAGATTTTAGTTGATCACGCAGGGCGTGACTTGGTTACTTGACTTCCAATGGAATCGGATCGTTTGCTAGGTACGTGGTTCGAATTTATCCGACGAAACAAGCGAGACGACAAAATTGCTATTCGTGAGTGGCTGTCCTCGACCATAAAAGGTTCTTTTACTCTCGTTGCACTCTTACTTTCTTTCGAGAGCGCCTTAGTATGTATGCAAACTTGTATAAATATAAATTAGCGCATAAATTTAGAATAAATGTGATATCGATAACTTACTCGACGCGTCCTTCGATAGTATTATAAAAATACTTTACTATAAAATTGTGTTTCATAGCGATATAATTGATCTTTTTTCCACTCTTTTACAATTAGTTATCTACAGGCGGGTTTATTTTACACACACACACACACACACACACACACACACACACACACACACACAATAAACGGGGAGTACGCATATATATATGTATTATGAATTTATATTATATACACAGTTACAGCTTGAGAGTATAAATTGTGCAATATTACGGCGAGTAATGCATTTAAACGGGCAAAGTAAAGTTTCTAATTAAGGGCATCTCCTTAAGAGCGTGCAGCAGAGGATAAGACCGAGGGAATCGCGAAATATTACCAAGCACCGAACGAATAACGACCTTCTGCGCCGGCAGAATAAATGCTGGACTATCTCTCTCTTCCCCTTCCCTACCCTCTTTCGATCCCTCGCACTCTCTTTCTCTCTCTCTTTCACTCTTATTCACCCTTCCCACGCTTCAAACTTTGGGTGGAACTAATGAACCGTAACGCGACGCAATTATGCAGCCATTTCCACGTGAATTCTTACGTGAGTCGCCCCTCCTTCCATCGTCCTTTTTTTCTCCTCCGACTCCTTCCACGGCGCTTGAGGGCTCGTAAATATGACAGGATCGCGGCTAACCGACGTTGTTATCGATATCGTCTTATCTTCCTACTCGGACACACACACACACACAATAAACGGGGAGTACGCATATATATATGTATTATGAATTTATATTATATACACAGTTACAGCTTGAGAGTATAAATTGTGCAATATTACGGCGAGTAATGCATTTAAACGGGCAAAGTAAAGTTTCTAATTAAGGGCATCTCCTTAAGAGCGTGCAGCAGAGGATAAGACCGAGGGAATCGCGAAATATTACCAAGCACCGAACGAATAACGACCTTCTGCCGGCTCCGCGAATAAATGCTGGACTATCTCTCTCTCTTCCCCTTCCCTACCCTCTTTCGATCCCTCGCACTCTCTTTCTCTCTCTCTTTCACTCTTATTCACCCTTCCCACGCTTCAAACTTTGGGTGGAACTAATGAACCGTAACGCGACGCAATTATGCAGCCATTTCCACGTGAATTCTTACGTGAGTCGCCCCTCCTTCCATCGTCCTTTTTTTCTCCTCCGACTCCTTCCACGGCGCTTGAGGGCTCGTAAATATGACAGGATCGCGGCTAACCGACGTTGTTATCGATATCGTCTTATCTTCCTACTCGGATACTCCCTTCCCGTATCAAGCGGCCAATCCGCGATCGTCGGACTCGACCGCGGGACTCGAGCGGAAGTGTAAAAACTGCATTTTACGACGAGAAGAGCCGCGGTGCCACCTCTCGTAAACAAAGTTTAGTAAATTAATTCGAAGCTATGTAAATGCGCGGCTTATATGTATGCGCTGTGAACGCGTCTTCTTTTTGCGCGCGTATTCAATGTTGTTGCAATCTTATTTACTGCAAGTTATTTATACCGGCAGCGGAAAGTATCGTCGGAAAATATCACTCTCAGTGGTGGCGTGGAATGTGAGAATCATTTACCCACTTTTTGTATGTATAACTAAAGAGTAAAAGTTATATTTATGCTTTATAAAATTATTAATTTTAATTTTCTAAAAAAAGACGTAATCATATACTTTATGTAGATGTTATAATAAAATTATTGATGCTATTTTTTAACTCAATATATAAAATATTATAGGTGTGCATTATAAACTATTCAACAATGAAACACACGAATTTCTAAAACTGAATCAAAAACTTTTTTCTTTGCGTACACTCATGCCTCAGTGAATTCCGAATCTTATCGCCATGGTCGGTGAACGTGAAGAAAAATTTATTGGCTGGATTACATTTCATCGTGGAAGGTCGAGCAGCGCGAAACACAAGGTATCTCTACGGAAAATCATAAATATTTAACATGCATTCCACTTTCTCTGTATTACGGAACTAGTGGGACGTCAAACGAGTTGTCTGATCTTTCGCAATTCGTGTGTTTCTACGGAAACACGATGCCTGTCGGCCAATGCCAACGCTTCGATCGTCTCCGATACTCCACCATCGTTTGAACAATTTTTTCGTTCTTGGGGGCGATAAACGTATCCGAGAATACACACGTTGTCTCTTCGAATCGTTACGCGTCGAGATAAAAAATTCGATTTAAAAATAGATTCATGATACGACGATGCACTTGCAGCGTAGCCAAGGGCAAATCAATGATTCTCATACATTTATTCATCGCGTCGCTTATGAGATGTCGGATTGACGCTAACTAAATGACAGTTGCGTAAGTTGGAAGTAGGTACTTCCGGCGAGCCGAAATAGGAAGAAAACGTAACGCGTGTCGCGCGTGGCGTGACGTCGTCGAACTCCTCGTAAAAAAACGAGCTTGCGGACGAGGAGAGCATAACGTCTGTTTACGATGGTCGCATAAAATTCCCTCTCAGGATGGCATGCGAGCATGAATGAAGGCGGTACGTGTCGTAGGAACGTAGCAGCCAGTCAACCGGCCGAGGGAACGAGCGATTACGCAAGCGGCCGACTTTACGAGCAAACGCGAAGCGGTATCTCTCTGCCTTTAGACAGTCCCCAGACAAGAACAGCGACGATGACCTGCACACGCCATTATGATGATCACAATGACGAGGCCACTCGAGTTCGTCAGCTGCGTAGATGCGACGAGATAACGATAATCTGTCTCCAAAACTCTGCATTCTCGATCTTCAGTGATTGAGAATTTAATTTCTACGATCGAGTTTTAACCGTGATTAAACTTGTTCCTTGTTTTCGAGACTTATTACACGAGTAATTTCAAACGATGATTTGCACACAACGTATTATGAAAAAGTGATGACAGAAAATCGAAAAATTAATCGAATGGAGAAATAAGGGGAAGATCTGCGCGGCATTTTTTATTCTTAATTTATTCGAATGTTTTAATCGTTGGATTGCTTACAAGAAACTCTTGGCTATAACAGCGCAATGACCCGCATAGTGCAAACTGTGATAGCCTTAATTAAGAAATATATAAACGAGATGAGAAAACAACAAATGTCTCTGTTTGTATTTATCTCTCAATACTTAAGCAAATAATTCTGATAGCGTTTTTGTTTCCCTCCAACTAGAAAATAACATTGTAGCCATCATGGTGTAAAACGGACGATACAGGGTTGCATGAAGGGACGGAAAATATTGCATGTCCCTTCTGAATAGCGTGACTGCACGCTATTCTAAACAATGTAATAGATACCGAAGGCGAGAGAGAACGATATCGGGATTTATAAGTTAGATAAGAATATAGAATATTCTTGCGTCGACGTCAGAGCTCACAATGTTATTCCAAATGCACTTCTTTCCCATTCGATTTATAAGTTATTATCGAGTCACAAATTAGTCCAATTCTAACATCGTACAAACTAGTCAGACCGTATGTAGTTGACGGAATAAATTATTGCGACAGTTATATGGGCAATAAAATTTGCGGACAGACGGCGTCCAGACAGTAAATGAATTCTCCTCGCTCTGCCCACGATAACCTAGATTGTAAACTAAAACGAGAGAGAGATATATGCGATGATATCTAATGTAACGTCGACCGCGGATTATTATCGCTCTGAGAGGAGTTTAATTAACATTAAACGCTTCTGTCGTTGTAAGCACTTTCTCTCCTCAAGTAGTAAGAAAAAAAACAAATAAATTCAATCGCATTCATTAGGAATCGCGAAAGAGATATGTGTTTTTTTACGACTGTTGCTGGAATTCTCTTTAAACGCACTCTACATGCGTCGTTTAATGCGTGCTTAAATGATCCGAGAAATGATCTCCGTTTATGAGGAATGACCTCTTCTCTTCGTTCTCTCTCTCTCTCTCTCTCAATTGACAAGTCTCGCGACACTATCAGTCTACTCATTCTTCGATCATTGATCGCTGCGCGTTCAAGAGAGTGCACGACCGAATGTGCAGCAGTAGATAAGATAAGAATGTATCTCTCTTTTATCTTCCATGTCGTCCGGTCGGTACAGACCATACTCTTCCCCTCTTCCTCCTCTCCTCCCTCTTCCTCCTCTTATTGCCCAAATAAAGCTAAACGAGCGCTTTTACGACCGTCTATAAAGGTTTAAGTGTTAGCGAAACGAGCCGCGCGCGGCGAGACTCCGACTCCTCTCCGCGGCTTTTAAATCGCGAGTCTTTGCGGGCCCCTCTGTGTGTGACACGTACGTCAACTCAACGTACACAAAACACCTGAATGATGTCGGTCACCCGCATGAATCATGGCTGCACGCTATTGATGTCAAGGTTACTCGAGTAACGGATAGAGCGGTGGATTCGTAAATGACAGCTGGGCTAAGCCACTTTCATTGTTACGTATCGTTGAAGAACCGTTTTTCGTACTCCTTCACTCTTTTGTAATGATGTTTTATATTACTATCTCTTTGCAATATACATATGTATATTATTACACCATTCTTTTAGGCGTTATATATAAAAGAAATATGATAATCTTTTTTATTGTAGATGAGATATGAATAATAATTGGATGCACACAATTAATGATTAATTTTAATGAAAACTTTAGTAAAATATTATGAAGTAAAGAATTTAGTATATGCAATTTAATATACACACATGGCACAAAGGGGAAGAGATTTTGCAAATATGTTCTTGCTTTGAAGTTCTAGCTGACTTTCTAGTACAGAGTCAAGGTCATAGACAAGTTCACTAACGCGAGGTGTAGTTACGTTTCCTTGAGACATTACGATACACTACTGGCCGAGAAGCTCGTTTATCGACTGTAAAACGAGTCGAGGTGCGATACACAGCGCAAAACAGCCTCTCTCCGTAAAATATATTGTATATCCGTACAAGGTGTTTCGCGTGTATCTGTCTTATACGTGACGTCACATGGTACACCCAGGTTCGCGGCAGAAGTGCCACGACCTGCCCCAATCCGGGACGGGTGTAAAGGCAAGGCAATATAAACGAACGTTTACAGGCTCGTTACATTTTTATGAGCTCGACGCCACAACTACGCCACTACGGCCATCAACAGAATGTCGTAAACCATCAGCCAGCTCTGTCTCCCTTTCGTTTCCTCTCTCTTCCTTCCCCGATGTAGCTCGCTCAGTCATTCTTACCGATTCTGTCTCCCTTCCCCCCCCCCCCCATCCCCGCGAATCTTTCACCTACCCTCAACGTCCTTTCTATCCCCCCGCTTCTCCCCCTTCCCTCCTCCTCGATTCACGTGGCATTTACGCGTAACTTCCGGTCTGTGACGTCATGTTGCCACTCGTAGACCACTTAGGCTACGTCATTTTATTGACTGCGATCATAAAAGTTTTTACACGCGGACCCCCCCCCCCCCCCTTCCACTTGAGATCGCGGAATGGAGTATCGTGGAGGGTTTTATGTTTCGCGCCGTTTTATTGTTTTTACTACTCGCAGGCACATTGACCTCATTTTAATTCCTTGATACTACGCGAACGCTGCCCCGTCCGATTGAGATATTTATTATGCTTCACCTGAATGATACGATTCCGTATCACGCGTAGGATGAAAATTATATAACTTATAATTATATCTTTTACAAAAGAACCGCGTTTCGAATTTACTTAAAAAAGAGATATGTATATGTGTTTAGCATTATAAAAATATTGTGTTTGTATCGATACATTTTTTTTCTGATTATCTCACACTTTCTTTTAATTTCTATCTCTTTTAATTTTGATCTCTTTTAATTTCTAATATACAGAGGAGCTTATAAGTTTCTGATATAAAACGATACGCATTTTCCCTCCGCGATCGAAAAATTTTCACATGTAGCAGCATGTCTGCCGTAAAGGGGCGCGCCATTTTATTGATACAATGTTCTTCATTAGGCACCACCCTCCTAACGTCATTGGTGGTTGTGTCGGCCATCATGAGGCTCATTATGCAATCTTCTATCCCTGGAATTCATGATGGCCGCCGTCGGCTGGGCCAATCCGTGCGCTCTCGCCGGCAGCCATCATAAAAACGGTTCATCCTGCACTCTATCAGTTGTTTCTGCAACTTCCGGTTTCACAGCTTTCCCGATAGATGTCTCTACCGCTTAGAACACTGTGTGTGTGTGTGCTGATCTTTACAATTACATCATATTACATTATCTCTACAATTACAGCATAATAGTTAATTAAATTACAAATTTTGTTTTTATTAGTAACACTAACGACCGTGATATGTTTATCAAAAACAAGTACGTTGGTAGCATGCGATATGCATTTATTTGTATATTTAATTTAGATTGTTTAAAATATTGTTATTTTTAAATTTTATTTTACCAGTAATTCCAATTTGGATCTTATAACTATTAATGATACCATGATAAAATTTTATTTAATTTTATTAATCCGATAATCAAGAAGCTACAAAGTAATTTGATAATTAATTGCTTAAATTTGAATATTATTGCATTACTTATGCATTACATTATATTGGAAAAAAGTATTTCCGAGAAAATGGTAACAGCTTGCAATTTTGTCTCGATGTAGCAAAGAATAAAATTTTGTGTGTATGTGTTGTATTATATCGTATTAAATATTATAATTTTTTCTCATGGAATCAAAGGATTGCATAATGTTTAAACAATACTTATAAATATAATAAAAAACACGTACGATATAATACATGAATTATTATTAAAATATGAGAATATATTATTCATAACGGTATTGCGTAAATTAAATTATATATGAAAAAGTAATGTCTTTCTTAGTTTTAATTAACAGTCACTCTCTCTCGATACAATGCAATAATATATCTTGCGTCATTGATAGAATACATGTTTTATGAATAACGGATAAGATCTATCTTTAATACATAATGAATACATTTCTTAAAATATGCAGATATAAGCAGATTCTTACGATTGACGATCGTGTTTGTTAAGAATTTAGCTAATTAAAAGTTAACTATAATTAGGATAATTGAAAAAAAACTATAATTCCCGGCCGCGAAATAGATAAGCAAGAAAAATACAATGTATTAACGTAGCTTTTCTCGTGCTCATATCTGTGCGGCGTTATTCCATCTTCAATGCTATACGCGCGCCAGGAATAAGATTAAATTCACGGATATTTTCCTCACGGACACAAGACACAAAACGCTTCGAATACGACGAGCCGAGAAAGATGCGAAAAAGTGAAACGAAAATTTACAGTAACTCTACCCCACGGAGAGAGACCAGCATCGCGGTACTTTAAAGGACAGGAAGGGGGAGGGAGGACAACCTTATCCGCATCTCGGATCCGGATAATTATGTCGGCGTGTTTATTACACTCGGTTATCCGCGACTTTATTTCGTCGGATAAAAGAACGACTCGCAAGCAGATATCCCGGAGTCTGGAGAGACGTTTGCAAAGAAAAGTCACGGCTGGAATTCATGATGGCCGATCTTCTCTTTCCCCCGTCGATTCCGAAGCAGTTAGCCTGGGCGTAGGTAGGTAGGTAGACGACGAGTGCGCGCGTCGACGATGTGGCCATGTGTCCGTGTGTGCGATGTACACACGTGCGGTCGTATATATCCGCTGTCTGGACTGCAAACCCTCTGAGGCAAGATTGGTAATTTCGAAGCGACTCTTTTTCCCTCCACGAAATCTATGCGCAAGACTTTCTTCGGAAGATAAAGCTCTTGTTTCTCTAGCCTGTATCTTTCTCTCTTTCTCTCTCTCTCTTTCTTTCTCTCCCGGGATTTACATCTTATATCTAACTTTCTATGGAATTTCTATCTCGAACCAGGAATCTTTAAAGAGAAGCGACAGTTCATGTTCGAAGCGAGGAGTATCACATACAACCGAGTGACAAGCAGACGTTACGTAATTATAAGTATAATATATCGTGGTATATCGCTATATCTCTTTACGCTTTTAATCATCCCAGCAACGTTAAGTACAGACATTATCCAATAAATATTTCATGGAGAGAGTACGAAGAGAGAATTCCGCTTATGAGATTCGAATACTTCTTTAACGACAATTAGTCGTCTCGTGTAATAAAAATAAATTTCATCAATTGCACAATTTGTTATTTGAAAGATAGTTTTTACAATTTTATTAACAAAGTTTATTCTCTGGGACTTGAGTTTCATTCTATTTTTATAATTTTATAACTTTAATATTTAATTTTTTAGCTACATTATTTTTTATTTTTTTCTGAATATACATATAATATAACCATTTCAGAAATTGCAGAAATTTCGTTAGATAAGAAGAATATTCTCATGAATTTTATCAAATTCTATAAACGACATTACATGAATATTATATGAAATATTTTCTTTATCCTTTGTTGCACGTCAGTAATTTTGTATTACATGTAGTTATATGTTATTAATTATATTTGAATTAGTAATTAATAAATTTAATACATGTATCTCTCTGACGTAAGGGGGGAAAGTAATAAAAAAGCAGAAAGAATAAATATTGCAAATCAATCTCGTCGGTTTGTTTATACATATATAGATCGCTATAGCAAAAAGCTGTTGCGTTCTCTTCGATGATCGCGAGTTATTCTTGCCATATGTTGACCTTACAAAACGTTCGAAATCATCGTTAAAGCCTGGGCAATATAACGAAAATGAAAAGAGTAGGACTTCCATGTATGTTACGATCATTATAAAATTCAATCGCACGCCAGTGAATCCCAATTTATTCTTATCAGACATTCCCGTAAGATTCTCTCCGCCGCTGAATTTGGAGCGGCGGCAATAAAGAAAACGAAGGGAACATCGGGTATAGCATACGCGGGATGTCCAGGTAAGCTGTAGGGATAAACAACCAGCTTGGACGGATCCTCTCGAATCGTCGAGCTTTGAAGATCCAATGAACTGTTTATTTCCACTTTTCTTTTAGCGGGATAGGCCCCGCTACCGCGGTTTCGTGTAAAATATCAGGGAACCGAAGCGGAAAGAAAGTTGACACGTAACTCACAAGCGCGTTTTATTTACGACGTTATAAAATTACCGAGTTGATGCTTTAAACTGGAATGAAACGATCGCGGTGCCGCGAAAGAGCCGCCCGGTCCGGGTATTAGTCAGTTTTTTTTTTTTAGCTAACTGTCCGTGGATTGACAATGTATAGATTACTTGCTGTAAAGTGGCTGTGGAATATTCGTTTGGATAATATCCGAAGAGTTGTACGTATCTTTATTGTACGGTTGTTGAAGGAACGTTTCTAGATAAACTTTTTTAGATAATATGTGAAAGGAATTCCCACTCGAGAATGCAAGGAAAACGCTATCGAGAATACTATCGTATTTCTGAATGAAAAGAAAACTCTAGCACTATTTAATTGAGTACAAGATAGGAATATACGACGCGACAAATAATTTACAATTAATTATTTATTTCAAGTACGGAATATATGACATGATTTTATAAAAACCAATTAAAAAAATCTTTAATTATACGATAAGATTAGAAATTAATTATAGGCATGTTTTTTTGTGATACGCATACAAATCATATATGACTAATTAATCCGTAAGATATTTATTTAAAAAAATGTGTATAAAAAATGTGATTTTATAACGATATCAGTTAGACGAACCTTGAATTGGATTATCATATCATCTGTATAATTTGATTCGTATCAACTTTGTAAATAAAATATGACTAGAGTACGTGTTTCCTTCTCGCGATTACATTTGTTTCCATTTGTCTTATATAATAGTTTGCAATTTATGTCGACGACGCTAAGAACTGATGATAACAGAGCGCATTAAATTCCATGTTTTATCTTTTATGTTTTTTACCAGAAACAATGGGTGAACAAATTTCAAGCGATAATGACTTTAAAAAAATACTTTATAAGATGTCTCTCTCTCTTTATTTATTTCTGTGGATAATAACTTTTTTAAATGACTAAATATTTCGATATTCTTCAGACAAGTTCAATTTTCTATGTGTTTAAAAATACAAAAACTATATTTGGAATTTATTGGAGACAATTTTTTCTTGATGATAATTATTATCTGGTTCTTGTATTTTCTTACAACTCGCAAAACTGTTAAGATAGGTCAATAATCTTACAATGTAGATCCCGGATGAAAGATGGCGAACTTTCGGTCGACGTTGTGCCAAAACACGGGTGGTCGGCACGTGTGTCGTTTCACGAACCTCGTAAATATTCGCTGGAAGATGCAATCGTTATACGCACGTTCCTTACAAGCGGGCTGAGTTACGGTAATACACCCGCAAAATGAGTCTGGAAGAGCGTGATTTAAGAAAACACATGAAAAAGTGAAACGTATTATGTGGCTGCAGCGCTATTTATAGTCTAACTTAATGGAATACGTAATAACCGTAAGGTGACTATTTTTGGTACCTCATACCTCATGCTACCTTACAAAAATTGGATCGAGAAACTCTGAATATGCTCTGATTAAATAAAAAGAATATTTTCCATTTAGCTTATTGCATATATGTGTAATTACTGTAGCCTGGTTTAGTATTACTGTCTTCTAAATAATTATATATACATTATAAATATATATATAAATATATAATAAACATAGTTATAAACATAAATTTATGTTTTTGCATCTCTCGACTCATGTATATATTTATTGTCGAGTTATTATATAAAACAATTTTGATCTCGTAACATTAAAGCAGTAATAAATTTTATCAGAGACATTTCTTATACGGCACTTAATAAGGCACTTTATATGCGAAACATAATATTTCATTTGCGTGATAAATTTGTTCACGTACTCCGCGTGTGTCTATATGTGGAACGAGTAAACCAAAAACTATCGATGAAGACTCAAGAGAGAGTTCTAAACTTATCAAACCCGGCGAGAGTAGGGGAGTCGCTTTCGCGTTGTATTACGCAGTCCCGCCATTTTCATTCCCCTTTCTTCGTTCCTTCTTTTCTTCACATAGCGCTCCTTTGCCGGACCATATGGCCGGTTTGTATCGGCAATCAAGCGCGCCAACATCTTCTGGCAAAACTCGAACCCATTCCATAAGGAACAGTGACGGTTTTCTCCGTCGGTCGATAATCCCGACTTCTTCGTCTCTCGCTCGTCTTTTTTTGCACGTCATCACTAGTGGTTCTCTTCTCATTGGACAGCTCACATAATGCGTACTTTTTATACCCGAGAGCTCGCAGGTCTTGGCTGCTTAACATAACATCGGATTCTCGTACAATGTCTTTGCGAGCAGGGAAGAGATGAGTTGAGGGAGAGGATAAGACTCATTTCCTATTAATTTATTTATTTATTCCGAACGTGATATGCGCACATTTTCGCAATATATATATATACAGAGAGAGAGAGAGAGAGAGAGAGAGAATCTCTGATTTGTTTTCCAAAAATATCAAAATTTAATAGCAGGAAATAAGCGACCTTAACGTTTAAATGATATAGATAAGCTGTAAAATCTAATTGCAGCTAATATATATGTTAATTATTTTCTTTAATTGAAATTTTACCTTATACAACAAGATATAAATGTTATTATCTTCGATTTACAAAGCTACGTAAATAAATATTGTAAGAGAAGCATCCAATATTTTATATGTTTAATGAGATTTAATTTATACGAAAGAATGCTGTTTATCTATCTGTTATTGAGACATAATGAAACAAATAGGAACTTTTTTGCATTCATATTATACGATGTTTACAACTTTATCTGACTTCTTTAATGAAGTCCACTGATTCTATCTACCTATCTCCTCGTCCATCCGATGAACGTTGAAGGAGTCACGTAACGAGAATCTTTACATACACGAGCTTGTCTTAAAGTTTCTTCCGCGGACTAACGACTTATCGAATTCCTGTACCAACTTAATCAGACAAGACATTGCTTTATAATTATTTATTTAATCATTTTCTCCGGCTTCTCTCGAGACGCTCTTGATTTTCTCGTTTTGCTCATAGATATGGACAAAATTATACACTCGATGACAACATATGCAAAAGTAAAACGCCTTTATTATGCATACTACTCTGCATTAAAAGCTGATTCCGATAACGCATATAGTAATTAGTTAATTATGTAGATAATTTATTAGGGATTCACTGACACCGGAGCTGAAGTTATCGCTCTAATTTTAAATAAAGCTATCGATCCGTTTCGCGCTGAATTAAGAAACTGAGAGAAATCGGTGCACCAATAAAAGAGATAGTCCCTCGCGATGAACAATAAAATTGCCAATTTGTGCCTGACAAAGATGACCGATAAAGTCGATTAATTCTGCGTGACTGTGGACTTTGACGATTCCCCTTAAATCGATAATAATAGTTGGTTCGTGTTTCTTACAAATAACTTTTTGTTAAAGCAATCGGAGGTATATTATTTTACGTCCCACGAGGGAAATTGAAGAAAAGAATATATCATTGATGAACCAACCTTATTTAACTTATTAAACCAACGTTATTTTTGCGCGTGATGAGAATAATTTTATCGTAATTTAAGAATAAAAGATTATGTAAAAGATAGATACACTATATAAGGGACACATTATAACAAGAGCCATTATACAAAATAATTATTTAAGAAAAATCAGCGATTCAATAACTAATTAATGTACTTTCTACGCGCCACAATTTTATCACATGATTAAGAAGTGGTATATTTCTTTATAAAAATTTATTAAATATTATTAATTTTACGGTGCGTAATATAAAATATTAGACAGTAGTAAAATTCTATAACGAGAGAAAAAAGAATTATTTATTGCATCTATTTATTCGTTGGGGGCACAGCTATTCGTTGGGGGCACAGCTAAGAATGCCGATAAATTATATTTCTCGTGCTAGAAAAATATTCTCGTCTTTCACTATACGGATAAATAATAGCGACATAAATAAGCACGTAACATGCGAAAGTTAAATAAAAAAACTTTCATAATTTTCCTTGGTATTTGTTTTGAACACGATGCAAAATCGATAATCGATAAAGCTGTTTGAGATAGTAGTCGCACAAACGTTTCATGCCCACGTGTGTCACTACCACAATCCGACAGCGAGATTGATAAACGGACGTATCATACTTTTGCATACTGGAAGAGAATACGTGGAGGAAGGATGGTTGCGATACCAAACCGTGGCCGAATAGGTGAGCCGGAGCCGGGTATCGATCTGAGCTCTGTGGACCGAGCCTGTGCCCGAGCTAGAGGGGCGAACGGGGTGCACCACTTTGGAGCGACCACTACTACCATCACGACTGCGTACCAGCATCCACACCCACCTTAAGAGCTGACACAAGTGCCTAGACAACCTACACAATCAGCTGTACTAATACCGGGGCTCACACGGACTCTCGTGTCTTTGCGCTATATGAACGTTTCAAGCGCATGGCACAGGCTCGTCTGATGGCGCATACATGTACGTTCATCGGGGTAGAACATACAAGTCTCGTCCGCGCTAGAGTTTGTCCAGACGTGCACATAGGTACCAGCAGCCAGCATCGACATCCGCATCATCCCTTCCTTCTCTCCGAGGCAAGGGTTCCAACCTCGAATCGACCGTACCTTGTAGTCAAACCTACCCTACGTGGGTTCCCATCGACGTTTTCAGGGTAGAAGATGAAGGTAGAGAGAAAGAGAGAGAGAGAGAGAGTGAAGGAGGGTAAGGGAGAGAGGGAGTGGCAGAGTAGGGCGTGTCGTTGCGTCTGCGGGGCTCCACGAAGAAAAGGTCTGAAAACCTCTCCGTTACTTTCTCTACCCTCGTCCATTCTTATTCCGGCACGCACAGCGGCCCAACTTTTACCATTTCGCCGTCTGGCGAGATAATCCCCCAGTCCAACCTATAATCCAGCGAGAGAAAGAGAGAAAGAGAGAGAGAGAGAGAGAGAAAGAGAGAGAGAAACGGAATCACGATTCCCTATCTGCCTCTGCGTCGGCTCTTCTATGCTTTCTCGGAAAGAGGGACCATCGTTATTTCAAATTTGCGCTCTGTGCAGGTGTCGCGAGCTGTTTGGCGCTAATGACATAGGTAGAAGCGAAAATTTAATGGAATTAACCTGAAAGAAAAAAAATTATCAGTTCGTCTAGTGTATTAAAAATATATCTTTCTAAAATAATTTTACGCAATGCGACAAATGCAAACAGACGACAAATTATTTTCTTTCAAAGAAAAGAGAAAGGAGTATCGTATTTAGTTAAAATAATTTGAATAATATAATTAGTTTCATATTTTTCTACTCACCTAAAA
This sequence comes from Formica exsecta, assembly GCF_003651465.1. Lineage (NCBI taxonomy): Eukaryota > Metazoa > Arthropoda > Insecta > Hymenoptera > Formicidae > Formica > Formica exsecta. The sequence continues at coordinate 933,286 of NW_021849573.1, read as the reverse complement.
TATATATTTATCCAATAAGCTATATATTATTCTCAAAACAGATAAATAAACAGATAAATAGAGAATATATTTACGGTCAATGAATACGTGCTAATCTTTCGGACTGCGAAGCATAGATAACCGTCAATATGCGTGGGAATAGGTAAAAGACAAATATTATCAAAGCAGGCTCGTGTACGTGTGTAATGTACAATGTGTCCAAACAAAAAGTGATATAGATCGATCGCATATACATATATCTTTTATTACATTGTATTGCCGCGAGCACACACTCTGCCTCAAGACTTCTCTCTGGCTAATAGCGTGGGCGTGGATGCAGGTGCAACATGCATATTGCAATGGAATGGATTCGTAAGTGGAGGGTGCACACAAGAGAGGTGGGATTAAATTGCCCCTCGTAGACTCCAATCAGGGACGCTCGGAGAAAATTAGAATGGACGAGACTGGTTCGTGGCTGGCAGCGGGAATTGAGCGTACTTGGAGATTGTCGAAGATGGCATTGAAATGAATGAGACTACGAATCGAGAATTAAAAATACTTTTTTCTTCCTGTCTATTTTCGACATGTACACGAACCGAAGACTACAAAACGATCCATATATATCTGACTCATTGTCAGTGGCATGTAATGTGGTACGCATGTCGCAATAATACTCAATATTTAATTTCCATTAATAATTTAAGGAAGCTTAATTTTTGTGGAATATTTAATAATTGGATTAAGAAGTCCTAAAATTTTGATTGTATCTATTATTTATTTTGATCTCTCTCTCTCTCTCTCTCTCTCTCTCTCTCTCTCTCTCATTAAGGGAAGCATAAATTACTTCATCTCTCCGATAGTGGATTTGATTCGAAATCTTCTTTAGTCTGAATAGAGTCTGATAAAGATGCCGGTGTAAAAAGATGCTTGTTGTTTTGAATTTTACCAAGGATTACACATCTCCTACAAAGGAACTATCGGTAAAATGACAAGGCGCGAGAAGTTGGCAAAATCCGGAGTGCCACGTCGTAAAGATATGCTCGGCGACCCGCTCGGGAGTCAAGCGAAAAGCATGAAATTGCTTATATTTTATAAAAGCGAAGGAGAGAGAGAGAGAGACAGAGAGAAAGGATGTGATAGAGAGGAAGGTCTTCGTGTGGCGCGAGAGATGAGGTGGTATCGACGGGCAAATAAAAAAAACGACGAAGAAAAAGAGGCAGCGTCGTCTTCTCGTGAATAAACAACAAGTATCGTGCACGCCGTGGTAACGTAGGCTGAGAAAAAAGAATGTAGCGACACGCGTGTATGAACACATATACTAGACGTTTGTACGTACGTAGGACGTAGGACTTGCATTCCGAAGCCGTTTTTGTGGTCGCGTCAGACGAAAATCCGGTGCGAGAAATTAGACTGCATAGATCGAACAATCGTTAATCGAGATTTTGCTTCTTTTTTCAATTTCAATTTTCTTGCTTTTATTGATTTGATAGCATTTTTTCGATAGATTTAATTTATATAAGAATTGAGCTCCTAATTTGTACCTCGAATAGGCGATAAACGAACAGTTTTTATTTAGAAATTTAATTAGAAATTAAAAAGAGCTTTCGACAAAACTATAGATTAAATAGTTTTAAAAGAGATGATGCTCACACACACACACACACACACACACTTAAAGTTTTGTGAAACAGAAAAGGGAGAATATTACCTTGCACATGTAAATGTATCGACATGCAAGTATCGATTTTTCGTCCTATATATATCTAAAGATTCTTCTCGAAAAATATGGCGTCTTTATCGCTGCTTTGTCATGCTTGCGCGCAGACAGGAGGGAGAAAATGGAATATCCTACGTATATCAGGTTCCTCGTCAATATGGTTCAGAAGGGACGAGGGCATATGTAATCAACGCGCAGAAGAAATAGCGTATTCTTGTTTTGAAGGAACAGTTTACTTAGGTTAGCTACATACCATCGGTGTGCGTTGAATTTATTATAAGGGTGAACACACACGCATATATATACACACACACACACACACACACACACACACAGAACATGTCTGCGCTAACATATCCGTCGCCATTTTCTCAACGTATCCCAAAACATCGATTTTTAAGATATATTACAAGATATATATTATAAAGTATATAGTATAAATTCCCAACTGCAATATATTAGATTGAACGGAAAGTTTGTTCCGTTTTTTGCTAACAGATGAAGACCAAAAAAACGGTACGAACTTTCCGTTCAACCCAATATAATAAACGGTATAAGATGCGTGTTCGAATCACAATCGGAAATATAGCTTTAAGAAGTGATAATGAAATTTATATAAAAAGATTACAAATTATATGGCGTTTAATTTTGGCAAAATTAATAAAAAAACGCAAATAGAATTTCGAATCGTAAAGTAACAAAAATCCGCAGTACATTACTTAAAGAAAGCGACGATAGTACATCAGTTAAAATCCTTAGCCACTCTTACAGATGAGAACAAAAATTTAATATTTCAGTCAGAATTTAATATTCGTCCATTTATTCCATTATCATCTTTTGTGAGATCGGAATTAATTTAATTTATACCAAGTATGGTATTAGACATGTCAGTAATATACGATACGTCAGAAATCGGATGTGTATTGGTCGAATGATATATGCACATTGCGTCTGTTAAGATTAGTTAGAAAAAGCGTCTTCTTCGATAGATATCGCATGAAAAAGGGAGCGAGCAAACGTTATTGCCGATTGAATTCCTCCCGCATGAAAACACATTTCTTATTCCTTATCTCGTAAATTGCTCGCTGACTTAATTTGTTGCAATGTTTACGCGGCGATTCTCACGTATTACATGTTTGTTGCTATGTAATGAGATGAAGCCGGTCACGGTTCAAGACCCCTCGACATTGTGTGCACGGATCTCGTTAGCGAGAGATCATCTTTGAAGATTAATTAGCCGCCTGCGGGGACGGTCGTTTCGAGTTTCCTCGATTGTTGTAAAGCGCGAATTTAACAGGTTTAAAGTTCGCTATTTAAGCTTTTCTTTGATCCTGCGATCTTGTGTTAAACTCGTGAAAAATTCGACCGTAATTAAATTTCTTTGGAAGTGTAATAATAGACCAAGCGAATTTCATTGAATTGCATCGGAATTTAATACGACATCTCTGATAGATACGCCCATATTTTCCTTTATCTATATCCTATAGGTGAAAAAAATTTTCTTTTTTTGTAGTTGTATATAAATTTCAAGAAATTTGGATAGCTAAAAATTTCTTTATAAAACGTTTTGAGTTATAATTAACATTCTCGCTCGTCTATATATTATATACGCGCGAATATATCTCAGAATGTCTATGTCAAGGAAAATTTTCGCTTCAGACAAGTTATTGATTTACGACAATTACGAATCCGAATTCTAGGAAAATTCTTCTCGGTCATATTCCATTAGATTATTTTAATTTTTTTTTATATATTTATTATTCTGTGAGAAGCATCAAACGAGTTGGAGATTCGTTATTTATTTTGACTGAGAAAATTCAGATGGACTAATTTCGTCGATGAATGAAGTTTACGTATTCTAGATTTATTCATCGGTTACTTCCACACCGAATTTCACGTTCGCGGTTTCTCTTCCGTAGCTACGTCATCGAGCCTGTAGCCAAAATTACAAAGGAGTCTGCGGAACGACTTTGTTTGCTCATCGAGTCCCTAACGTACCACGAACTCGTGCAAACTCAAATGTGAGGGCGGGTAGACGTTCTCCTATCCGTATATTCTCCTATCTGAAAATCCGCGCGTATATTCATATAACTCTACTACACTACGGGTTGCAGCGGGTCGAATTCACGCAGCCGAAATCACGAGGTGCTTGGAACAGCTCTATGTATGTGTGTATGTGTGTGTGTACGGTGTATTTGCGTGCGCGTGTAATCGAGCACGTGTATACGCGAGTATTTGCGCGTCTATATAGGTACGTGTTTCCCGTCTCGCTATTGCAACATGTTAGTCCCTCTCTCCTCCCTGCTCGCTGTCAGTTCAGTTTCCATGTCCCACCAACAATCCAATTTATACGCCGGATTATTCCGGGAAACGTTGAAGGAACGGAGGGTTGCTTTCAACCCTCTCCCTTCCTCTTCTACCTGGTTGTTGCCTTCCAGTCGGACCTTCTCTTCCTACGTGCCTGCATCGACCACTGCTAAATCGCAATGGCTGGATCGAGGGAGCGAGACACGATCGAACTGCTTCTATCCGAGCATGGCTCTTTTTGATCGTCACGTCCTTTCCTTCGTCTCTTAAATTAGATCGGCACGAAATATTTTTTCGTTATTGCCTTATCTTAACAAAACTTATTGGACTCATTCTAGAAAATCATTCACTTATAATGTGATCTATGAGATAAATTTAAGTGGTGATACACTTTTTGCGATTTTACATATATAAATATATGGATGTAGATCGAGATACGCGTGCAAGATTTTTCCTCCCGCATGTAAAAACTTACGTAAAAGATACATCGGTTTTATTTGGAAGAAAAGCAATGCTATAAGAGTAAGCGATTGAACTTACTGCGGTCAATTGACCTGATTCTATCCAAATATCGTATTTGATCTCTGATAACTCGAGACGATATTGTACGAATGCTGTTCTCTATTTTCAACTTATTTCTATACTTAATATTCTAGGATTCATATAGCTTAACCGTCTCTTCAATGAAATCTTTTTAATTAAAAACAAAATTTTGTAATGTTATACGAAAATTGCAGAAATTTTATAATTATCTTTTATATATTTTAATAGTATAAAAAACATAACATATAATTTTCAGAGCATATGGACTTATAAAAAACGAAAATAATTGATATATTAATTATTTTTGTCTTGTTTATAAATTTATTGTTAGTATAGTCTTTTTGCAGATGCGTTAAATGCACTTAATCAAATTGATTTTATTTTTAAAATTTCTTTTGTGATATCTCTCCCTCGCTCCATGAACGCCTGCAATAATTTTATCCGCTTTGTTCAATAAACTCTCGAGCGATCAATCAATGAAATGATACTATTGCTTTCTTATTGACGATTATGCGATAGAGCTCTGAATCTTTATAGAATATTTACGATATGTCACAATATATTATACGCATATAAAATATTTTTGCGCGTTATACTGGTAGAATATTCCAAGATGTTCTACAAATTTCCATACATCGTATCTTCGCTGTTTATTATCAATTTTCCTCGCGATTCTTCCCCTAAAACTTCATTGAGATCCTTTCAACAACAGTCAGAAGGATCATAATAGCTGCATAGAAGCTTCTTTATTACACAAAGATATCGAGATCTCGTTCAGTTTCTATTGAACTTACATAGATCAATATGCCGTTACAGAAATAGAAAGCACTTCACACACTCACAAACATACATAAATGGCGCAATTATCCGATTATTCATATTTCTTGCGTATGCAAGATCCATGCACCGTATCTGAATCTTAGATGCTGACGCAGTAAAAATCTACTGTCGAAGAATGGTGATTCACGAGAAGCCTCTTTATAAGAAATTCAGAACTTTTTAGAGAAGTGAACGACGGGGTATATCGATTCTCGATTAAGCTAAAGTTTCCATTAGCCTTGTGCGACCACTTTCTAGAATTTACGGGGTGTATAATTTCCCCGACGTTTTTTATATCCTCAAGTTTTACGAAGGTTTCTTCCAATTATTGCTAATTAAATAAATCGCATTTTTGCAGTACCCGATATATCATATTACTAAACTCAAATAATTTGCGCCCGTGTAGAAAGTTATTCATTAAATACTTTAAGCTTTATTTTCTTTTTTTTTTTTTTAATTAATTCAGAGTTTCGTTCGAAAAAAACATATTATAATAATAGATAAACATAAAAAATGAAGTTTTTTTTATTTTTGTTGATATAACGACATGTCTCGCTAATTAGTGCAGCTTGTCCCCTATCCGTGACATTTTTAAGTTTTAAATCTGTAGTTCTCTCAAAGTAGAAGTCCGTAAAATCGGGATTTTACTGTGCCAGAGATTATCGACTTATAAACATGGATTTCCTGTAAGTTTATAAAAAAAAAATGAGTAACTGTAGAGCAATTTATATCGCATCAGGTGTAACTGGTGGATCTTTATTCAAAGACGTGCGGCGAATACGCGAATCGGTATTTCTTTTTATCGAGATGCATCTTGTAAAGAACAGAATATGTGGTCGTCTGAGAGAACAGAAGCGCGCGAAACACAGAGATGTGCAAACTGTGGGTGCAGACAGTTTGTGGCGCTTTAGGATGAGGATTTATGCCCTCGTCCGAGACGTAAACAATGCGCGAGACGCGGCGATAAATCCGCAACGAGACCCTCTTTCCTCCCTCTCTCTCCTTTCCCCCCTATGTCGTAAGTTATCTAGGTCTAGGAAATTGTCGTTTATTGCGCTCTATTGCCGAAGTTACATGCTGCTATTACGTTGCCACTGTGTTTCATGAAGATGCGTATCTGAGTTTTAATACTTAACAAATTTTATTAAAATATATAAGATATATTGTCATTTTCTTTTGGGCAGATTAAGAAATTCTGATAAAAATTATTCTTTAAAACTTGATTATTTTGTTATACATATATATAAATATTCAAAGATTTTTTATAAAGTCGTTGCCATTGTTTTACTATACATTTCGAATAGAATAATTTTACTTACAATATTTAGACAAAAATGTTCTCACGTGTTTCACAAATATTTTTTAATTTTTAATTGTATCTCTATTATATGTATATAAAAAGTAAAATTTTCACTTTGTTAAATAATATATACGTTTCATATGAATATTAAGTCAATTCAGTCATCATAGTTATCACACTGTCAATAAAATGATTGTTGTAAAAAGAGAAATGATTATGATGGAGTGAAAAGGAAGAAGACAAGAAAGAAAAGAGTGTCTGACGAGAAAGATAAAACTTTATAGAAAAACATAAAACGAAAAGGATTGCGCATTGTAGATTAACGTACCGTAAAATTACAGTAATGTCCCCGATAGCAAGACGTTTACAACTACACTGAAGAAAAAAATTACCGTGTTTTATTAGTAAATTATTAATGTACACATACGAGATATACATATATCAATTCCATCTTATCGATCATCTTATTAATGCTTGGATATATCTTTATACGACACATATGAAAAATTGTAATTTATATGTATATATATATATATTGTAGATTTATATATATAATGATATTCAACAGGGATACATAAAAATAACTAATACTAATAATTGTCAGTATAGCAAAGTTTAATGTTTACATGTGTCATATCATATGTGGCATAATCTTTATTCTATAAACTATTTAAGTTATTAGCATTATATTTTTATAACTCGATTGAAAGAGAATGCGATATTTATCGTTGAAACTTAATTGAAGCTTTTTTAAACTGAGGGAAAGATTCATATCTGTATCGTGCGCGCACATGTTTAGATAATATCGTAAATATTTATTCTGAACTGATACTATAAATACATACGAGATATACATATATCAATTCCATCTTATCGATCATCTTATCGAGCATTCCACTGCAAAAATTAAATGACAAAAAAAAAAAACGAGAAATTATTCAATAAATACTTGCTCGAGTGCACAGTAATTAGCCACACAATTAGCCACACGATCGATGCGATTACGCGCGCAAATTAATTTCGCATACGGAATGCTGGAATTGGCGATTTCAAGGATTTTAAGAGAAAGAAAGAGAGAGAGAGAGAGAATAATAGTAAAACCAGGCGTCGGCGAATTTATATCCGACGATGTAAGACAATTTGTATTTAATTGAGCGAGGTTTGTTTCTCTCTCCGTAATGACCCCGCGTTGAGTATACGATTTGCGCCGTGACTTGTGAATTGCGGCGAAGTTACCGTGAATACATCGACGGATGTATAAATCGCTCGCGTAAAGGGGTTCGTGATGGTGAAACCGCGATGGAGGGCCTGCCCTCCATAAGGTACACGCAAACACTGTGGCCGCGATGTCTGCGGCGATAAAGTGACACTGATTATTACCGCTTAAATGTCTCTAGCCTTCACGCAATTGTCTCCTATTGACACACTATCCCTTAATTGAACTTTCCATTAAACACGCGTGTCGCTGCTAATATAACACGAATATTTGCAAGCGGCGCTTGTATTATTTACGAAACTAAACGAAATAATCCTCTATATTTGTATATAATACGGAGAATCTGCTAGTTTCCCATTCTTGCGAAAATTAAATTTTTTAACGCGTCTTTTTTTTTTCTTCATTCAACAACTTAATATGTGGAAAAAAAAAACAATTTTTGACCGATCTCTTTTCCATTCCGTAAAGGACGAAGTTACTCGCGATGAAACGATCGCGTACTGTCGGAGAGAAACCGCAGTACGCCGACGGCGATAGTAAAAGGTTCGATAGAGAAAGAGTTGACTCCGAAAAAAAGAACCCTTTCTTCGGCGTTTTTACAGCGTAATAAATAAGGGACTTTCTCTCCTAACCCTTTTTAGCGTAGAATCGAACGGCACATCAGCGAGTCCATGAGGTTGCTTTCACCATTCCAGGCTATTTTTTTTTACCCCCTGTGTTCTTATAAAACGTTCCACAAAATATTTAATAGTTGAAAAATAAATGTCAAAAATAGAGATTTATTTTATAGAAATTTATACTTTATGCGCACAATTATTTGACATTTTTTAGTTCTCATTTTTGCCTTATTTTTAATTGCAGATTACTGACATGCTAAGTCGTCAAAAGTCGCCGAGCTCTGTGAGTGGTGGTAAGTTTGAAACAATTATAGATAAGGGAAAGTAGGGAAAAACCGGGTACTTTTTTGGATTTGTTTTCCTACAAAAAATCTGAGAGTAAAAAAAATTTTGTCGACCGTTAGTAGTCTTTAGTGAATCTTAAACTATGAGAAAATAAGGCTAGTTGCTGAAAAAAAAATTTTTGCTTACCAAGAATAATAAGATTTTGTGGAGAAGTCAAAGTACCCGCTTTTGTCCTACCGTAGGGTCAAACCGGGTACCCATTTGAAAATATGCAAAACATTGTGTAATTACAAAATCCAATTTATTTTAATCAAAATACAATATAAAGATGTATTCTATTGACAAAATCACAAATAAAGATCCTCTTGTTCGACATTGCTGCAGGACTTCCTTATTTAACTTTTAGGGGTCTTAAAAAGCTTTTTTTTTAATGGTTTCTTTTTTTGAGCGATAGTTTTCGCTTCCAACTGCTTTTTGTAGGGACATAAAGTCAAGATAACAGTTCTTCCTCTTTTCATTATATGAGATGTGTAAATACCCGGATTTGCCCCAACACAAGGAAAGTAACAAATACGGCGGTTGTATATTCCGACCGGTACAAAGTGCTGATCAAAACTAATATGATATACTCTCTAATATGTATAGAATGCAATGCTGCACCTACCGAAACAGATGCTCTATATAGAAAAAGTGCACGACGACTCGATTCTTGCCTCGATATCGATCTTTTTTGGGCTAAAAACTTCGAACTTCTACACGGAAAAAAAAATTAGCTGCCGTAGCTAAAAATTGCGTGTGATAATTAGATTTCAGTCGTAATATATGGTCAGCGAACATCTTAGCTGTGACACCTATTTATTAGGTGCAACAGCAGTTTTGCTGCAGTTTAGAAATTTATTTTGCAAATCATGATTAGCTATGGTAGCGAAAATTTTTTTTTCCGTGTATTAAAAAAGAAATATCGTGTGCATAGGGGCACGGTTTGTTTTAAAATAATGATGGCGTAAATCCACAACTAATAACACAAGTTAGCCATAGATAGCAGCATTTATTACGAAAAAACAGAGGTACACGGTTTGACCCGCCTATCCGGTGTTACCCAACTTTGCCCCTACATAATACGCATGAGATGATTGTACGCATAATTGTGTACTTTTCGGTAATACGTAATTAGAAAAATAATAGTACGATAAGGAAATAGGTTACATCGCAAAGAAATGGGTCATGATTCGAGAGATACTGCCTATTAAAACGCCATTATACTCATTTTATTTCGCACGAGGGTAATTTGAATTTGAGAAAAGTAGTTTTTATACAGCCGAGCACATAATTTACATCGATATGCATATAAAATAGTGCAACGGATAGTGATGTAAAAGATTCGCGGAAATGATTACGCGTGGAAATAAAAATGACAATGTATCTCCTCAAAGAAATAGATTGCATCCGCGCAAGAAACGCAACACGGCCAAGTTTCCTAGTAATTTTCCTTGTGCAGCGTCGACTTTCTAGACCGACGATCATGAAAAACCGCCGGAGCGAAACCGCATGTGTTTTATTACAGCTTTAATTGCAAATTATCCTCTTACGGCTGTACTTTACACTAATCGCAGTCAGGGAAAATGTAAAATATAGATATTGCGATTATACATGTAATTGCCTTTAAGGACTTCTTGCTGTTCATTGTATCAGGAATCAATGGAAAATGTTATTTCGAGATCATATTTCTATCGTTCAAGAAAAACGATGGACGAATTTTATTTTTCGCGTTACACAAACCCGGATATTGTAAGTTATCACCGACACGTCAAAAGCAAAGTAGATTTATTTTTGTATGGAATGTCTAATGTAATGATAAATTTTACTTTCTAATCATTACCGTTATAAAAACATCATTTCTGTAAAAATATTACTGATAATGAATTGAGACGGATACATTAAAATCGTATACAAGACAAATTTATATATAGACATTATATCGTTAAAAATATCAAATTGTTTTGATATCAGATTTAAATTAACTACACTTGCAAACTCTTTCTGTAAACTAATTCTATATTTTAATGGGGTTACCTTTTTATATTCACATGATAAAATTTTAAATTTGATTTTATTATTTCCCGTGTTTCTCCTCTTTTCTTAATTCGCGATGGCAACGATGCAAGAACGCAAAGTTTTCTTACGCATAACGTCTTGGTGTGAGAATCCTACCCTATTCTCTTTCGCGTATCCCCCTCGGGCATCCCTTTTCAATCGACATTATCTTGTTAGTTGTGGGAGACGTAATTTATAACTTCCCTAAGAGGTAGTTTGCAAAGTACAACGCCATTATAAATTCATGTTTACGTCAGACAGAAAGCCAGAGAGATCTCGTCGGTGGCGGCGGCTGAGAAACGCTCACTTGAGAAACGTACACCAGGGACGTGGCACTTTGCGCTCCGCGACACACCCTGCGCCGTTAATTCGTTACTTTACTTGACCCTTTACGGCAGATAGGTACGATTTTCTTCGCAATTTATAGTAACCGATACCGTCGATGACCATTCGTATTCGAAAACGAGCCGACGCTCCTCTTATCTTTTTTCTCTCTTTTTCTCTCTCTCTTTCTCATTTGCGCTCTCTGCGTGCAACTCTTCTTCGCGAAGTCCGCCTCCTGTTTTTCAGACGAAAAAAACGCTTCCCACCGCGAGAAGCAGACGCCCGATAGGATCGTATACACGCATACATTAATGCTTGAAAGTTGGTAACCGCGTAATGTGAATCCGCGAGCATTCCAAGCCGATTCGACTTCGAAGAATATACGTATTCTTACGATGTAACTCTCTCGCAAATATACCTCTCTCGGGGACTATGCCGATTGCAATTCTTTTCAAGGATCTGGTATTATAAACCGAATTTGTGTTGTGAATCTCTGGTATTATACTTCGTCGTATAGCTCTGTAGTCTTCAATTTTTTTACCGAGATACGAGAGAGAGGAAGAGAGAGAGAGAGAGAGAGAGAGAGAAAGAGAGAGAATATTTTTCAAAGTATGCATGTAACATTATATCCATCGGATTTTGAACGATGGCGTAAAATGTGCGCGTATTTGCGGGAGATCAATAATGTATGTACATACGCGTTCGCGGGTCAATCGTGTATACTGTAAGACGGACGGAAATTAATTAACCAGATTCGCTATGAATTTCAGGCTTAATACCATAAGACGAGCGAGGTAATCGCGCCTCTCCAATTTTACATCGAATTAATTGACGCCGTTATGTCGTAACCTTCGCGCTTCTCGACTCGCGGAACTTTTGCACATTTGTCGCGCGAGACGAGATGTTTTCAGGCATTTTTAAGACGTCTTAAGATCCGCATATGTCGCCGCGTATCTCGTTTTGAATAACGGTCAAACGCACTTCGTCTCTCCGATTTTACGGTCTAAGGAAACGTTTGCGTATGTCCACCTTCGATTTCGATGAACTTGAAACATGTTATCTCGAATAACGTAAAAGATAAAAGATATTTTATTAGTGTTTTATCGCGTATTAAAGAGTTGAAACGGACTCTAGAGGCTAAATCGACATTTTCAGTTTTACGCGAATATTGGTAAAATCTCGAGATGTACAAAAGAGTGTTTTCAAATAAGGTTTTATATATTTAATGCATTTCTCACGATTGTGTGTTTAGATTTTTCAAAAATGTTATATTTTTCAAGATTTTTTTTATAATGCAATAAAGTTTATTAAATATATTAAATATCAAAATTTGTTATATATATCTAAAATGCTTCGATAATATTCTTTTAGAATGAAGTACCTCGAAGGACTGTTTCAATTTTTTAATATACATATAATTAAGCATTTATGGAAAGATATTCTTATTTTGAATTATTCTACAACATATCTAGATTAAAAGAGAACACTCGCAAACGTTTTCTTGAAACCTTGATAACGTGCATATGTACTGTATTTTTTTTTATTGCATTAGATAATATATAGACGACTAATTCGCAGCGATAAGCAAATGGTTGATTCTTAGCAACTTATCTTTTAAACTTTCGCGTAATTCGCCGTAATTAGTACTATATGTTATCACAAATTTTCTTTTTAATTATCGATTATTTAATAATATATTCAAGTGATAAGAGAAGGCAAATATTAGCTAACTCGCCTTTGATACATACTTGTAAATAACCGTAATAACCGGTTTGCTTTCTTTCTATGCAAGAAAACAATTCAGCACGACCAATTTTGCGCAAAGTATTCTTTTATGATAAACAAGTCTCGTTTCTCTCACTCGCGGTATAATCGTAATTGAAAAGATGTACGCAGAAATTTTTGATATCGATATATATTTCTATAATATTTAATTATTAGAAATATATTAAGCAAGTTTCTTTATAAGGAAAATACGTAAAAAACACTGTTTAAATTAGTTTAGTCCATACATACGTTTGTTATCGGCATTACAAAATTTTTTCGCCCATGAACATAGGAAAATTGAAATTGATACTTGTGATAAAAACCGGCGAGACAACAATTATCTCGGACTATTTAGACATCGAAATCGTGGATTACGTTTCCATTATTTCGAAAGTTTCCAGAACCATGGAGATACGCGGAGTGTTGCATTTCCTATCCCGCGTCTCTCTCATGATGGCTGACAACGTCTCACCCCACCCCATTCGCGCGCAGCTCTCTCTCACAAAAGCGACGGGTCCAGAAGGACAAGCCTAGTCTAACCTAACCCTTACTTAAGCTCCCTTTTGCACTTGGCGGCCATGTTGCTCCGAGGGTTGGGCCACCAAAACGACGGCGATTCATTGGCCGCGAGAGATGGGAAAGAGAAAGAAAACAAGAGAGAGTGTGAGAAAGAGAACTTCTCCATTTCCGTCTTGCTTCGTCTCGCTGTGTATCTTTCGTCCCATCTCCCTTCCTTCCGTTTGACGCTCTCTTTATTCAACATCCCCTATGGCGCGTTTCTCCGTCCTTTACCCAGGTCTCGCTCCGAATTGACGTCTTCGTCCGTCTCGTTCTAAATTCCGTTCCTGTCCTTTTACCTTCTCTTGTTCCTTCCCCCGCGACCCGCAAATTCCGCCACACTATCTCGCCGCGCCGCGGTAAAATTAGGTTTATTTTTTATTATTTCTCATGTTTGTCGAACATGTTCAGAGACATCCTTGGACCATGCGATCCTTTGCGTTCCTATCTTGAGGCTACGTGAAATTTATTTTGCAAGTTCGATGTTTTCGATATCGCTATGTTCGCGAGAGAAAAGTATTGCATTTGTCGCACGATATTTCATTCATGTGAAAAAGAAGTCTCGAATTATTGCTCTCTGCATATTCCGCATATTTACGTAATAGGTGCGCCAAGATTTTGCGCAAATTTAATTACTTAAATGCGCGATAACATTTTAAGCGTGTTTGTAATTTTTATTTGTATGATGCAGTCAATGATTATATTTAATGTCTGCGATAGTATTTTTTTCAATCAAAGTTGTTTATGACATTGTCAAACATTTTATTACGTAGGGAACGAAATTAATATTTTATCTAATTTGATTCAAGACAGTCTTACATAGTTGTACATAACAATTTTTAAATATTATCTCTCTGTTTCAATGGACAATTATCATATTATCAGTATTTTCAGCAAAAGAGTAAAAATTTATATAACAAAAAATTAAAAATCATGTTTCGTAAAATATATAAGTACTTAAATTATCGTATTTATTTATTAATATGAAACGTTTGCAACATTAAACTGGTATAGCAAAGTAGATGCGTCAAATTAACTTTTCTCAATCTTACAGTAATTTTATATTATATGAAATGTAGACCGTCAAAATTGAAAAATGTATTAGGTAACGCTTTATTTCTTTATTTTTCTCCCTGGCTTTATCATTATTAATTAATTCAATTAAAACGTAGAAGAACGGATTGTAAAAAAGTAAAAACCGCTTTACAAAATAATGAAAAGATTAGGCGATATACAGAAACAATGTATGGAAGCGATCATCTTTTTGAATTTTTGGAAAGCCTTTTTTTTTTTTTTACAAAGGAATGGAAAGGAAACGTTATTTTTTTGCGAAACTTACATCGCAAAGTGCGTAAGATGCGATCCATTATACAAATTAAGTTTTACTCTATCATCCCGTGTATCGCAAAAAAAAACGCAAATTCGGCGATTTTACACGGAAAAAAAAATTTTCGCTACCATAGCTAATCATGGTTTGCAAAATAAATTTCTAAACTGCAGCAAAACGGTTTGCTGTTGCACTTAATAAATAGGTATCACAGCTAAGATGTTTGCTGTTACACCTAATAAATAGGTGTCACAGCTAAGATGTTCGCTGTCCATATATTACGACTGCAATCTAGTTACCACACGCAGTTTTTAGCTACGGCAGCTAATTTTTTTTTTTCCGTGCTCTATTATCTGTACAAAAGAATCTACAGAATCTACTTTATAAGCCCATGCAATAAAATAATCAACTTACCTGCTAGCGTAATTTCTTTGAGTAGCACCTTGAAATACCTTTATTTATACTTGTATGAACTTGTTCGTTGACTGACGAAAACTGAGTGATGTTTGGCTTATTCCGGCTAAAAAAGTGAAATTTTTACCCCACCATTAGTTGGCTCACCCTTTTCCTAGACTGTCTTCTATTTCTATCGTATTTGGCCGCTTTCTCTAACCCTTTCGCCGATTACAAGCGCCCGACTTGTCAGAAATCCCGTTCACCTCTGTTTCGGATTATATCTTTTTAGCCCTTTTTAGCCCTTTTTATAAGTGCTTTAAAAGAGAAAGTCTGTCATAAGTTTGTTTCTATACAATAAAAAACTCGAAGAAAGGTTTATTTTAAAAGGGTTATTCTCTTCAATAGAATAACTCATTTCTTATTTATCTCGATGAAAATTTATTAGCAAACCTTATATTTCATAATTGATTTATAGTACATAATATATAAAGCTAATTTTTAATTTTATGCTTATTTTTTTTATTTTTGTATGCAATGAATGAATAATGTATATCTATTTTTTTCGCGTGTATATCTTATATGTAAAATAAATGTATAATATTTATTTACTTATTGTTTTCACATCTACAGACATAATTCAGATAATGTTTTATTATTATGAGTATTTTTGCAATTAGAACGACTAATGATATTTTGTATTTTGAAAGCAGGAAAAAAGACGTTTGAATTTATTCCTACAATGATTTCTTATGTAAACGGAGTATACAAGTTTTATGAATTTATTATTCTTTTAGCAAATCTATTAAAAGTTACATAATGATCGGATTCTAGAAAAAGAAAAAGAAATATTGAAAAAAGGAAAAGTACTAAATTTATTAAATATATATATGTAAGAGTAAAAATGAAGAAATTGAATAAAAATATTTTTGATAATTTTTCATTTAACCAAAAATTTAAAAAAAATTGTTAAACGAAGAATATTTTTTCATTTAAAACGTTTATCATATGATTGTTCGAGCTTCTTGGACCCGCTTCATTTTATAATGATCAAAACGTTTGTCTTTCTATTTCTATTTCTTTCCATTTATTGAAATAACATTGTTTATCTATTTCTAATTTATATTAGGAAGAAAATTTTGTTACGCTACCTCTATTTAAAATGGATTTTACAGTTTAGAGATGGATAGCGAATGAAAATTTTTTAATTTAAAAAAGATA
>NW_021849573.1:910429-916698 GCF_003651465.1 Formica exsecta | reverse complement strand
ATATATTTATATAAGATACTTTGTGTAATAAATTCACATATCTCATTTGATAAAAAGCAATATAAGGAATTGAAAATCTAAAATTTTTTATGTATTTTCTTTAATTCAGTACAAAAATGTGCATACAGGGCATATATATTCTTATATACTCACACGCGCATATCTCATTTTTCGTTTGTCGCATTTAAGTGAAGTGTATATTATGAATTTACTTAATTAAAAAGCATCAATAATAAAAAGCGTATAACTTATTTAAGATATTATGTCACAATTTATTGATATATTTTCTCTGTCTCTTTATATACAGTTAATCAATTGTGTAATGATGTTAGTATGTAAACGTAATTGTTGAAATTTAATATATGTATTAAATATATCTAATATATCTAGTATAAATAATATTATATTTGTTAGGTAATTTCTAACATATCTTAAATTAATAAAATATCTCTTTGCTCTATTTTTATTTCTATGTATATGAATTATTCTCTATATTCTTAAGATTCTATATTTTATAGCATGAAGACTATTGATATTTGGGAAATTTCGCCGTTGAAGAAATCCAGCGTTGTTCGGTGTAGCCTCCTGTTACGTATACTGAAGGTATACCGGACAGGAATACACTCAGGATACATTCAGTATACGTACAGGGGGTTTCACATTCCTCATCAGATACCACCTCGCCTTTGCCAAGGATGCCAAGGTTGATAAGATCGACGATATTGCGTATAGTAGTTTATCGTTACATCTTTTGGAACTGCTAGCACGATGCGACAGATGACGTCGATCGTTAATATCTTCTTCTTGAGCCTGAGGTAAAATTTTGATTAATTTCTCTAATTAAATTTATACGCGCATAAAGAAGTATCTAATATTTTTCGTGTGGTTACACACATTCGTCTCTCACCGCAAACAATCCTGATCGCGGACAAGGCCTAATTCAATGTTAGGCGTAGGCTGGCATAAGATGCTTCTCATCAAACGTCGTTGACCCGTGATAAGGCCGAGACGCAAGTGGTCTTGCGACAATCCGATTGAAATGATCGCTTAAAGAGCACGTCTTAAAGCATCAGGAGTCTGCACGCGTTTCACTTTTCATGGCGGTGTCTCGAGTTTACCTATGGAAACACATAAATAACACTCGAGTTATTAATGGATATTGGAAGCTGGACGGTAAGAGAGGTCGACTTAAAGATTTAATCTCAGAATTGCGCGTGGACGATAGATTGAAGATTTATTGAACGCGTTCCTAAAAGGATTCCGTGCCAACAAAATATAAAAGAGAAAAAAAGACGGTGACTAATCGGTCATAAAATCTTCCGCAACCTATACGATGGAACCATAGTTCTCGAAAATCCGCGGAATTCGGAAGCCCAGCATGTCGGAGTGTCAGACCGGTTGCCTGCATTTTGGGCTACATCGAAATGTAAGGCATCTCGCGTGACAATCGATCAATATCTACGTAGCATAAGCGTGCATCATACATTACATATGTTTACGCGCGCGATCGCATCATAATACGATATAGAAATATTGTCAGACTAGAAAAAAGAGATTGTTAAATATACTGACCTGATTGATGTTATTATTTGTTACGTTTCCGCTCTCATTTCCGCCCGTATCTCATATCTGTCATCTGGCAAATTTCTGAGGTGGCATCATCATTGCGTAGATCAATCTTATTCAAGCATCGCCAACTGAAATCAACCGATATGTGAAATCTGACGTAGGATCCTTCTGAGATATGTCGAGCACCGGCACACTGACGGCTTCGAAAGGCAATTCAGGGATTGTTAATCACAGAAGGCACTCCGATTCCGTCCTCACGACGTACGAGAATGACAGCTCCGCTCGGTCTACATGCTACGAGTGACGTTCACAGCGGATGCGCTCGGTCCCTTTCGTTCGCCGAGTCGTGGACAGAGCGCTCGATGCATCGAGGAGAAAGAGAGACGGAATGATCGGGCAAGACGGAAATGGGGGAGGACGCGGGAGCGAGGAACGAATAGAACGGGAAAGAATGCGCGGCCGCGGGGAACGAAAATCGTCAAGAGGAGAGGTGCGAGAAGAGAGAGACGATCAGTGACGTGTGCCGTCCATACGTCAGAGGAGCGAAGCTGCAGCTGGATTAGGCGTCGATCTCTCGAGACGATCTGTCGTGACGCATCCCGCGTCGATGACTGTCGGCGTCGCGGCGTTTGCACGTCACTCACGAGAATCCTGGGTGTCTTGGTCTCCTTCGCGGTGCTGCTCACGGTGGTGCTTCGTCCAAGAACGCGCTACGAAGAAGCGGCTTCCTCTGACGGCGATGGTTGGCCGACGACGTCGTAAGAGAGCAGCGCCGGGTTCGACCTCGCGACGCCGACGCCATGCGGCGTCGCTCTGCGCCCGGCTGCGTCCAGGGACGAGCCACGTCAACGTTGTGTGGGTTCTCACCACCGCACACACGAATGCATGTACTCTTTGGATGCACGGGGGGTATATAAGGTCGGGGTGGATATATAGGGGCGACCGGGAGGGGCGGCTCTTGATAACGCGCAGGGTCGACCAACCCCTCTCACTCCGTCTCTCTTTCTCCTTTTTGTCTCTACCTTCCTCCCTCTGCTAAGCTTTCTCTCCTTATCTTTCCCGTTGCGTTCGCGAGCACAATTTCTCTTTCTCTCTACCTCACATCTACTCTAGTATTCTCTCTTTCTCTTTCATCCTTATTGTCCCTGTTCCTTCGTCACCTACTGCTTCTCTCCAGATTGTTCCATCCTTTTTGTTCTTATCAAGATCGATCAATCCCTTTCTGTTACTCGCTCATCTACTCTGTTTGTCTCTTGTGCTCTCCTCCGCGTCCACCCTACGGCCACCATCCATTTTTCTCCCGCAAGAGTTTTCCTCTTTATCTTTCTTTGTCTCCGTCTATTATATATATTTAACTCTTTCTCTTTTTGACTGCCCTCTCATATTATATCCTCTCTGTTTTTCTCGACGCTTAGTTTTGCCGCTATCGCCCTTCCTTCGAAGCGAGCTGGCGTCGATTTGATTTCACCGCGTCTCTGTGTGCGATATCGCCTTGTTCCATGGTCTCCCCACCACTGATTTTTTGCATGTGACAGCGAGCATGAGCTTTATGCAACTCCCCATGGATCGAGAGAACATGGTGTAGCCTGGCGCCACCAGACGGCATCCACATAGAAACTCCTCGCCCCTGAATCGTGACGTTTTTATTGGGCGACCCTCTCTTTCGTAAGAGAGAGAAGGTATAAATGTATGGTGTGTGTGTCTTCCTTCTGTACTTTTGTCTCACTTCCTCTTTCTTTCCTCGTTTCTCCTTCGCGACAGTCTCTCCAGTCTTACTCTTTGTCCAGTGTGCAGGTAAGATTACGACCTCGCACATGAGTTTGCTATAAACCATGCGATGGCGAAAATTATTAATTTGAAGAGTAGTTCGTCCGTGCATCGTAAATTTTGAGATGGAAAGGTCGCGTGCGCCAGGTCAAATCTGCAGCATTTAAAGAATGGTGAGTCAGATTTTTACAATCTTCAGTTCAAATAAGCGTTATATTATTAGAGTTAATTAATATAGAATTTAAGACACATGATACGTGATATTAGTACATAGATGCGATTGCATAAAGGAATAGAAATCTTCGATTCTAATATTCTGTAACTTGAAGATTTATTGTTTGATGGGATCAGAGAAATTTGATAATGAACTTAATTATGCGAATGAGAAAAAGTTGCGTTTTATGTCGTATCAATAATCTGGAAAGAATTTTCGAACAATTATATTGATTAAGATTTTTTCAATGAAAATCCGAGTTTTTTCAAACTTCGATTATATTGACCTTCGTACAGAATACCTTGCTGGATGCTGCCATCTGCACGACACTATCCAAAACACTTGTTTACGAACAAGTCTCTTCTACGTCACACATGTAAACATATACGCATGCGGCACGCAAGCATGCATACATATGTAGTTAGATCAGTAATATAAGCGCGATCCGAGGAGAATTTAGCCGAAGAAACTAAGTGCTTCAATGATAATTTAAATTTCTCTCGTTTCTTAAAATTTATTCGTTTTTTATTCACAATGTGTGATTGTTTCATCCATAATTAATATAGATTAGTTCAGTGAAATCATCTTGACTCCTTTAGCAATTTCTTGTTGTTAACATTTCTATTTTTTTTCGTGACTTAGAAAACTTTAATCATCTAAAACATCAAGAGAAAAATGATAAAAAAATAAGAGAAGAAATCAATAACATTTTAACGAGATATATTTTTTCATCTTATTGTCACATTATTGTGTATTTTAACATAAATATATTTCCAGCGAGTCTCGGTTTTTAAAAACTATCACAATTAATTTTTTTATTAATTGTTTGCATAATGTAAATTTGCAGGTACTAAGTTTTAGGATTTTGATATATAAAAAGATACTTATTTTTATTTTTTTATTATATCTTATATGTGTATATGTATCATTATATATTTTATTTCGGATTTTTATATGACTAAATAATATTATTTAAAAAATAATATATCTATTAAAATAATATATCGACATATATATATATATATATAAATCTTATTAAAATAGTATTAATTATAATGAAATTTCCAAATATGAAATCAAAGTGTATCGACTCGCAAGTATTAGTTGGATGGTATAATTATTTTTTTTAATTTCTTCGTCTCACTAAGTTTATACTTCTGTCTGATTCTACGCCACTGTACATCTCGCGACTGAGATCCTAATATATGCAAAGGAATTCCGTGGTATCTAGTTAAGCAATACCGCATAAAGAATCACGGCCATAGGACGCCACCATGAAAATCCGAACTTAATCGTCCGGATCCCGTGAAAAAAAAAGAAACGAGAGCGAGGCCACCGACAGAAAACTCGATCCTTCCTTGAGGCTTTAGCGTGGGGCTTTCGGGAGCCGATGCAGTCATAAGCAACGTACGTACACTAAAATCGGTGGCAATAACTTCGCACGCACATCTCGGTAAACCGTCGTAAAACTGGAGAGCGTGAGCAAGAGGTAGGACGCGTAAAGATATAGGGGGAAAAAGAGGAGGAGTGGGGAAGGGGCGCCTCAACAGAATGGAGCCAGAGTAATAGGCAAGAAGGTACATATGTATATCAACGTGGAGTTTGATAATTATAACAATTACCATCTCATGCGGCGTGCGATCATAAGCGATTCTCCGGCCGAAGGATCATTCGGTGTGGGTAGGAGCAGTTAACCCACAAAGTATACGCATTTGTGTATGATCCGTAACTTTTCTACCAGCCGCGAGAGGGATTATTACGCAATTACTGTTGCAATTTCGGTCGCGTTTCGTGCCCGGATCTATGTTCTTTTCCATGTGGCAACGGTGAAGTCGATTAATATATCCAAATGTAGCATAGTATTTATATCGTATACTTGCGCCTATTTGGTAAAAATATATATACATATATATGTATATATATATATACCAAATAGGCGCAAGTATACGATATAAATACTATGCTACATTTGGATATATTAATCGACTTCACCGTTGCCACATGGAAAAGAACATAGATCCGGGCACGAAACGCGACCGAAATTGCAACAGTAATTGCGTAATAATCCCTCTCGCGGCTGGTAGAAAAGTTACGGATCATACACAAATGCGTATACTTTGTGGGTTAACTGCTCCTACCCACACCGAATGATCCTTCGGCCGGAGAATCGCTTATGATCGCACGCCGCATGAGATGGTAATTGTTATAATTATCAAACTCCACGTTGATATACATATGTACCTTCTTGCCTATTACTCTGGCTCCATTCTGTTGAGGCGCCCCTTCCCCACTCCTCCTCTTTTTCCCCCTATATCTTTACGCGTCCTACCTCTTGCTCACGCTCTCCAGTTTTACGACGGTTTACCGAGATGTGCGTGCGAAGTTATTGCCACCGATTTTAGTGTACGTACGTTGCTTATGACTGCATCGGCTCCCGAAAGCCCCACGCTAAAGCCTCAAGGAAGGATCGAGTTTTCTGTCGGTGGCCTCGCTCTCGTTTCTTTTTTTTTCACGGGATCCGGACGATTAAGTTCGGATTTTCATGGTGGCGTCCTATGGCCGTGATTCTTTATGCGGTATTGCTTAACTAGATACCACGGAATTCCTTTGCATATATTAGGATCTCAGTCGCGAGATGTACAGTGGCGTAGAATCAGACAGAAGTATAAACTTAGTGAGACAAAGAAATTAAAAAAAATAATTATACCATCCAACTAAT
>NW_021849573.1:898020-904721 GCF_003651465.1 Formica exsecta | reverse complement strand
TCTTAATTATAATAATTATAATGTTTGTGTGAAGGAAATCGTTAATCAGAAATTAATATTGGAAATGCACACAAATATAGAATAATTTATATTCTTAGCTCACTAATATATACGATATTCTCTTAATTATAATGTTTGTGTGAAGGAAATCGTTAATCAGAAATTAATATTGGAAATGCACACAAATATAGAATAATTTATATATCTGTTTTTCTTAGCTCACATTATTGTTTTAATTTATAGTTAAATGAAGTGTTTTATTGTAATGGAATGATTGCATTAATTAAAATATATTAAAGTTTTCTCTGTTTTTCTAAACATATTCAAGAATGTATATTTATCGGTATAAATCTACCTGCAAAGATAATGCCCGCTTGAATATTATTACTTAATAAAAAAATATCTTATATCTCACTTTTTTCGCTCTCACTTTTTTAAATTATACATATATCGATATATTACTATACACTTACTATCTTTAATTTTATATTCGGCCTTTTATGGAATGTTTCTGAAAAAGAGAATGTATTGCATATTTATTTATTTCTTTTTATGTCTAAAATATTTTGGTATTGGCCATATATGTATATGTAAAATTGAATAATATCATAATTCGATATTTCTCTCTATAAAATATAAAAACATGAATAAATTAATTATTCTTACAATGCATCTAAACATTATATATAATATCACAATCGAAGAGATAAAGAGAGACAACGCAGGATTAGAGAGCCTGGGCAGATCCGGTATCGCTCTGGTTCGAAAGGGGCGAGCCTGCCCGAGGCAGGCTAGAGGCAGCCCAGCAGGCAGGTTCGCACAGATGTGCGGCGGCCATCATGAATGCCTGTAAAATATGTATTCTCGTGCGGCCCGGTTGGTAAGAGAACAGAAGGTGGGGAAGGGCTGGCGCGCACACAGTGTAGCAGATGAGAAAGAGCTGGTAGGGAGTGGCGAGGTGGGGTTCGAGCGTTTGGAGCTGGGGGAGAGGAAGAAAAACCGTCGGAAAAGAGAAGAAGGAAGCGAGGAGGGGTGAAACGGTGGCAAACGCATTCAGCTTCGGATGTGAGGGACAGGGGAAGGAGAGGAATACCGAAAGAGGGAGGGAGAAGCGTAAGGTAAGAGCGAGTGAAAGAAAAAGAGAGATGAAAGGGACGAGCGAGCGGGCAGTGTGCATGCATCGCAGTTTCATTTCACGGTGGAATAGAGGCGAAAAAGGAAAAAAGAGGCGAGAAGGTATCGAGGGTATACGCTATGCGAAATAGAGATGACCCGGGCGCGTTATAATGTCTCTTCGTATATCGCGTATATATCCCCGCGAAAGTGCCGGCTGCATTTATCGTTGAAAACATAATGCGACGCTCCGTAAATTCGGCGGTACGATTCCAACGGTAATCCGACATTACCGAAGAGGAATAATGGCCACGTGTGGCACTGCCGCGACATACTCCCAACATGTTGAACGCGAGTATTTTTATAATGTCGCATATCACGTCGCCGCAATACGATCAACGATGAGTATAACCGGCTCGCCAAAAGAAAGTCGTAGAAAAAGTATCCAGAAGAAAAACACCGAATAATTGATATCGTCACGCAAATACGAATGCGCCAGTGACGTAAGCGAAGGACGCTTTTAGACCGCGATCTAGAAACGCGTTTTCGACATATTACACGTGTAAGCTCAGAATATGCGGATAAACTTTTTCGCTACTTACTACTAATATATATATATATATATATATATATTTATTAAAAAAAAAATATATACAAAGTTTCAAATACTATACGCAGAGAAGGAAATTTCCTAATGGTCCGTCGGTTGCCGAAAATTTCAAATCTCTCGATTGCGTGTCCTGAGACAGTCCCTCGTCCCCCGATCTTCTTGTGACTATTCTCTTCCTTGACTATTACACCATGACTTCTACCTTGACTCATCATCGCGATCCTTCGCTTATCCTTCCTTACAATTTCTCGCAGGTCCTACTCCCTCAAATTTCTCGCCTACATCGCGCTCATCTAATTGCTCCTAAATTGCTTGATTATTTCGCTTCAGTCTAATATCGGTTATCGATTATCTACATTATTGACGACTCAGGCAATATCCTTCTCTTACACACGTATATAATTCCTATAACCAGGCGATTTCCTACGGTGAAGCACGAGAGACGCCGTCGCATGGAAACGATCGAAGAAGAACGTTCCTCTAAGTGAGATGGACTTGGATGGTAGGATGCTTTCGTAGCAGATTGAGTAAGAGCGACGATAATCTCGCGATAACATGTATATAGTCGAACTTATTAAATCCATAGACATGGATCATTGCTCCTCGTCACAATATTTGTCCTGTTTCTTTTAATTAGAAACCGAAGATTTTTATATCTATTTCCGGATTGTCAGTATTCATTCTTATCATCCTTTAATTATTTGCCAGAAATTGCAAAACATATTTTCAAATAAATGTTTTTATTAATAATGATAAAAAATCATACATAATATATATAAATATATTCTATTAATTTCTTTATTCGTGTGATACATAGGATACTATAAAAAGTGGATATATAAAAAATACACTAAAAATATACTAAAAAATAAAATTTTCTGTGATTAATACAAAATTCTTTCACTGCTCTTCTTTTATTTTATTTTATATTTTTTTTATGCGCCTTTGACTTCTTTTCTTAATTTGATTACGATTTCTATGCGACATTCATTAAAATTTGATAATTTGGTGTTTGGTATGGCTTTACCTTTTCTCGTAAGAAATAAAGGAGAAACGATATGATACTCGATTACATACCGAAATGATTATACAGCCACCGAAAACAGAGAATTGTAACTCTCTTTGATCCTTGTACATTCTCTACAACCGTCTTCCCTCCTCTCTCTTTCTCATTCTTTTTACAATTATCGAGGAGAGACCACCCACGAGACATCGTAGATCTCTTAATTAATGAGTTTCATGGGAGAGCGGAATTCTTTTTAGATGATACTTAACGATCATAGTTATATTTTACCAACAAAGTTATTTTCAACATTCAAGCATTCTCGCGATTTTCTTCGTCACAGATGAATACATTAGTTTATTCGCCCCTTCAGCATAGACATATTTTATGAAACATTTTATAAATAATACTAAATCTTAATCTATTCGTTCTTATATATAATTGCAAGATATTTCTTAGCTATTTATATGTATATATATATATATATATTTCAAAGCGTTTAATAAAATCAAATAAGATATACATACATCGACATACAAACGAGATGTCGTACGAATCTACGAGCGATGCGCCTTAATTAGTGCCGGTGCAATCGCGATGCGCCAGATTTGAGCGAGCGACGTATTTACGCGAGAGTACCGGACGGTACAAAAAAAATATTAAAAAAGGAGGGAAATATATATATCCTGTCAAAGAGCCAGCTCGTGGTGAACGAGTCGCGAGAGCGCGCGGTCCCTGGCTCCATGTAACATGTCCCGCGACTTTATGTAACGCCCGCGTCACACCGCAACGATATTTACGATCCACCGCGAGATTATAATATCTTATTTCTGCGTGACGCCCCGGACACGTATCCGGTTCTCCTAGAGCGCATGCGTGGGCCAGAGCGCGGAGAATATTTTCAAACTCCACGCGCGGTTTATTCTCTCTCCGAGCACGTGCACGTGATCTCAAAGGAATCGCGATCGTTGAATAGGACGATGCTCGTCGTCTTCACGTGGAACGTATCGATTTAACAGTATTGCTATCTTCCTTATTACGTCCGCTAAGGTAATCCGTTGATATCGCCGGATTCGAAGCGGGGGCGACAGCGGAACGAGAAAGGAAAGAGCGGGGCGGGATGTCGACGGGGGGGGAGGTACATCGACATACAAACGAGATGTCGTACGAATCTACGAGCGATGCGCCTTAATTAGTGCCGGTGCAATCGCGATGCGCCAGATTTGAGCGAGCGACGTATTTACGCGAGAGTACCGGACGGTACAAAAAAAATATTAAAAAAGGAGGGAAATATATATATCCTGTCAAAGAGCCAGCTCGTGGTGAACGAGTCGCGAGAGCGCGCGGTCCCTGGCTCCATGTAACATGTCCCGCGACTTTATGTAACGCCCGCGTCACACCGCAACGATATTTACGATCCACCGCGAGATTATAATATCTTATTTCTGCGTGACGCCCCGGACACGTATCCGGTTCTCCTAGAGCGCATGCGTGGGCCAGAGCGCGGAGAATATTTTCAAACTCCACGCGCGGTTTATTCTCTCTCCGAGCACGTGCACGTGATCTCAAAGGAATCGCGATCGTTGAATAGGACGATGCTCGTCGTCTTCACGTGGAACGTATCGATTTAACAGTATTGCTATCTTCCTTATTACGTCCGCTAAGGTAATCCGTTGATATCGCCGGATTCGAAGCGGGGGCGACAGCGGAACGAGAAAGGAAAGAGCGGGGTGAGATGTCGACGGGGGGGAGGGGGGGGGAGGGTAAGTTAAGATGGGGTATGTCGGAATCGAGCGAGACGATCTAGCGTCGTCGTTCGCTTGCTCGCAAACTTAGATACGTACATACCAGAGTCCTAGAGAGAGAGAGTGAGAGAGATATGCTTTCGGGATAGGTCGTTATTTACAGCTCGCATGAATCACGGATAAGGCATCGAGATAAAGCTAATGCAACGCTTTGATATTTGTCGACGGATTCTTTTTTTTTTTTTGTAAGGAGCAGTCTCTCTTAGCTCGTAACTTCGGCGTGTATTTCGCGGTCAACGCGTAATCGGTGATTGCACGGTATCCGATGCGATAGCCCGATGATAGTCGCTATATGGCATTTCATTAAGATTACATGATTCATTTTGCTCTTACATTTGACCATACAGTTTTTCGTAATTGCCGTGTCACGAGATTCGAGATATAAATTATACAATGTATATGTATTGATATAGAGGCGGAAGAGCATGAAATTGCAATCAGCGAAATTATAGAAAATAAATGACGTAAATGTAACGTTACGAATTTTCCAAAGGCGACGATTACTCATGATCAATTTAGATCATCAAGCCCATAGCTTTTTCTTGCTCCTCTCTCCCTGCACTTCAGTAAGTTTCTCATGCCGACCTTTAATATCCGAACCCATTCGACCGTCTATTCTATCCGCCTCCGCATTATTTCTCCCTACGTCGCAACTAAAGGAACACATATACGCTCCTCTTCACACGTTCTTCCACTTATAACCTCTATTCCAATAAAACTTCCCCGTATTGGAAATGTGGGAGAGAGATATCCGCTATATCCCGGGACCGTGCACTCGGTTTCATAGGATGGCCATGGCGAATGATCCATCCCCTGACACCTATACCCTTGTCTTTATTTCTGCCGGCTTTATGTGCGAGTCTCTCTACTTCTTTCTTTTTCTCACTCTCTTTCTATGGCTGACCTTCTGTGCGACAATACCGTGTTCTATAGAATATGATCGATTATCTTGCGATATCACGTTACGAAAGTTTGAATCTTGCTAAT
This sequence comes from Formica exsecta, assembly GCF_003651465.1. NCBI lineage: Eukaryota > Metazoa > Arthropoda > Insecta > Hymenoptera > Formicidae > Formica > Formica exsecta. The sequence goes on along the minus strand of NW_021849573.1, from coordinate 899,203 downwards.
GCACATTATTGTTCATACCAAAGTATGGAAATAGAGATCTATTATAATAGCGCTAATAATCATTATGGAATGAAAATTCGAAAACCGAGATTTCAATGAGACATCGTCAAGGAATTTCCCGTTGGAATATTCGACACGGCAATAAAATACGTAGTAGAAGAAAAATAAAATGCGGAGGCAAAAAAATACCATGCCTTGATGGAAAGATGTGTGTGCAGAATGCAGAACTTGAGGCTGCAATGATAAAGTTCTTAAAATACTAGTAGATGCAATGCAAACTGTGAATGGAACCGGTATTAAACAGCCCGTATTAATATCAGTTTTTATTCGTTACTTAATTACAGAGCGATGCGGGAGAATCCAGAAAGGAAGAGATTAGTCTGAAGGATACAAAAAATGAGCTTATTTTGTTTCCTTCCCCTTCTCTCTCTCTCTCTCTTTCTCTTTTCATTTTACGCAGCATTACTAAACCAATATATTTATAGTATACGCGGCGGTTATTAGTATCTTGAAATGAACAGAATAAACGATAAATAGCGGTATTATACACGAACTTGGAGAGCGGTGCGTACCGGGCTTTCTGAAATATATTGGATGAAATCATCGCCGCAGTACTCGCGATAGAGGGTAACGAAAACAATTCCGCCGCATTAAGATACGACATTTTACGTTTTTGTTAAAAAGGTAGGACGCGCAGCGCGGCGGCCGATCGTCAACTCCTGATTTTAATTAAAGCAGGAAGGAGAACGGCTGTGGAATTGGAACGTCAGATTCCCTTTCTGGTTGAATCGAGGAACGCAGCATTACTAAACCAGCCACTAATAATCCTGAATATCTTGACTTGTTGCCAGACTTCTTAATTTTATCCCAAAAATTGGCCATCATATAGTATCAATATTATCGATTAACACCGCGTCTTTAAGAGATTGCATTACTTATATTATAGAACTGTTCTCGAATAATCTTTAGTTTTCATGCTGATTATTGGAATACAGATATACACTAATTAATCTTCGATAGACTTAATATTAAATCGTTAAATATACACATCGTATTGATCTAGTTCGCGTTTCTTGATTAATTATTTCATTATTTCTAATCTCGAATGTTACAAATCAAGCAGAGATAAATACCAAATTTATAGAATGATGATACTCGAGTCCGTAGTTTTATATATATATAT
>NW_021849573.1:894024-897827 GCF_003651465.1 Formica exsecta | reverse complement strand
GTTGGCCCCTTTTTTTTTTTTTTTTTCGAGGCGCCCTACGCGGCCCGATAGCAAATTGTTTTCAGTGCGCAAGGGAGACTCTAAAACGGCACGGCTTATCTGTACGGAGTGACGATTTGTTTCGGACTCTATTTTGCTTGTTAAGATTCGAATTCTCGGTGCAATTGAATTAATGTCGGGAAAACGAGCCGAAAACTTGTATTGCAGCGTGAATGCTTAGACTAAATTAAGGTGTAGAAGTATAGGTGCAATATTTGAACGCGCTTTAATTTAATTTATTAGGACTAATATTTCTGGGATTATATTTTTCCGATTCACATTTAGAACACTATATTCAGAACATAATTGTAATAATTAAATGTTTGTCAGTAAAATAATAAAAATAAAAATTTGCCGCGAGCGAATCTTTGTAAAGATATGATAAAGAAATGTAATATATAGAGATTTTGCGTTACATATAACACACATGCGTAATCCTTATAGATAGGAGGAAACAGAGAGACTGTTCAATGTTTAAATATCGATCTATCATATCGAATTATTATTATTTCTCACGTTGCTAATTCTCCTCGTTGCTAATATCTACAGATATTGATTGCCATTAATAGAGAAACGCCGCACAAGCATACATATATATATATATATATATATATATATATATATATATATATATATTTTAATAATTGTAACGCTGTACTTTATAGGGTGAACCTTTTCAAAAAATGAAGGATAGATTGCTAAAGAAATTAGGAGTACAGGAAAAAGAATTCGAAAAGGTAGGCATCCTTAGCTAATCTTTTTTGATCTCTTATGAGAATTCATAAAAAAACTTTGAAGTTTAAGTTCGCGGTGGTGTCAATGGGCAAGCCACAGTTCATTATCGACTCGCCGGACTGTTGTATCAAAGTCGACGATTTCCTTCCTAGATTTTCCGGTCAGAGTAAGTATAAATTATGTTTCTATTCTCCATTTTCTAACGCATGCGAATAAAGTGAGCGTCGAATAATCGCATAGTCTCACTATATTTAGTACATAGTACATTGTAATATGATGCTGATGAAGAATAAATTTTGTAGTCTATCCACTTTTAAACGCAGGCACATCGCCACACAGGCCTTGGCTTGGCCTGGAACATGTCAACAAAGCGCCAAAGCGCTCTCGTATCAACTACCTCGAAAAGGCCATTAAGATTTACAATTAAATTTCCACCACACGAAGAAGAAATTAAATTAGGCAGCCACTTATAATAATTTATATACGACTCTGTATAGTAAGAGAATGACGTCTGATATACTAAAGGTTGGAAAATGCTTTTATGTATTCGTTTCTTCAGCCAGATTAAAACTATGCAATTTTAATACTGCGAGAACGATATCGGAAGGTAAATCCAAGCTTTGTATACGATGAATTATAAGATTGTCGTGAAATGTGCAGTGCTATTTTATGCATCATGGAAGAGCGATAAAATAGTTCCTCGATTCGAATTTGTAAAAGTTTTATTGGCCCGATGCTTACTTTGGCGTCACTCAGTACGGATTTTCGCCTAGACTTCGAGAATGTTTGATTATAAAATGCACATACATTGTACCTAATATTATTGTGTCTCTGATAATTCTCTCTAATAAACTATTTCTTTCTTTTTTTTTATTTTATTTTATTAGGAAAACGTGACTTTTGTGTGAGAAATATACCGGCTTTTATCCTATCACGTAAAATCTATATATACATACACACATACACATCCGATCGAATTCCTGATGTCCTTTTTGCTCGTTCATTTCGGCTGCCCACAATCTCCCATAGGCGAAGATTATATTCCCCTTCCAGTACAAGCCAACTGAATCGCCCATTCTCCTCCAGGAATCTTTGGAGTAGCTCGACTACGTTCCTCGGCAATTTGCATATTTGGGTAGGTTAAATCTAAAAACGGCCCGGAATGCACGACCAGTGAGATTGGGTAGACGCTAAATGAGTTCAGCGGCAATCTCATGGTAAAGAGATCCGCGCTCTAGTGCACGCGCGTATGTTGCGTTGTAGATGAAGTTCGATGAAGATTATTCTCTGTCACAATCGCTCGTGTATCATTCCGATAATGTGTCCTCTAAGCTATCAATTAACGGCGATTTCAGTTATATGAATTTCCTTCGAGGCGACGAAGAACTAAAAAAATCCAGAAATTATGTTCTATAAATTAAAGATTACTATTTTCGTCTTAATTAATTTTGAGGATTTAAAGATAATAGTATAAAAGCGCAAAATGATTGCGCGATTTGTATAATTATTATTATATTTTTTAAGTATTTATTGTCTGGTTGTGTAAAAAAAAAGTTAAACTCTCGACAATTTGACGAGATTTTGTACGTTACGTGGAAACGAATACATAAAAAAAAATCGCAGATATATTTCTCCGTTAACCATAGGATTTTCACAATCGTGTGCTGTATCGCGAAAGTTTTATGGATTCTTACCGATTCAATCTTGTCACGAGCAGGATCGCTCGCTAAGAGTACCGTCATTATTACCAATATCATGGGAACTTTTACGGTCACTTTGTTCCATTTCCCTCGAATCGTCGTGGTTGCAGTTTGTACTGCATCTCTATTGGCGTTCATCCGCTGGAGATTTCGCCGGGGGAGGGGGGGCGGGGGAATCAAACGTGAATGGGGAATTCGATATCCGTTCCGGGAATAGTTTGCAAACACGATTAGATTTCGGATCAAGTCAATTGCGTAAAATCTCCAAAGTTTGCAATTACTTAGTTTAGTTGCTGTGTGATAAGGTATCGCGAGAAAGATATTCCATTTACGAAAGACAAGTTGTTTACAGTAACAAAATGTATTTCATGCGAGTTACAAACATGGATATTTTGTTACGATTTATTTTATAATCGTGGAATATTGAAACTTTACATCGCCATACATGCGCGAAACATATGTTATTTTTTTAACATTTTATCAACGAGAAATCTACAAAAATTTCAAAACTGTTCGGCGAGATAGCTTGGCTTTAAAGATTGGAAATGTTGGCATTAAACGAAACTCTATGAGAATGGTAGCGCGAATTTTGCTTAAATCTGAAAATTCTTCTACAATTTGGAAGCGGGCCAAGGAGCTTCTCAGACTCGAAATTATCAGCGGCGCCTCTCTCGAGATAATACGCGGCGCGACGTAAATTATTAAAACAAAATACAGCCTACTCCGGCAGGAGTTAAATCACTCTAAAGTCCAATCCGTACTCGTCGCGGCCGATCAGATTGACGATCATCGTACGTCTCAGATTCCCGTCTAGCGAGAATTTCAGCCGCGAGGTGTCCGACTATAAACGTCATACGAAAATTTACGATCGGGCTTCCTGACTTTTGATGATCGTTAACTTCTTCCTCCCGACATTCCAGCCCCGTGTATTCTATTTGTCTGTCATTAGCGGAATTACATTTTCGACTTTTATTGTGACCAGAATTCGATCCGAATATTCCTAATATCGATCAATTGAAGATATATACGATCATGTATTATATCTGCCTCCGTTACCGCCAGCGAATATTGTGTATATACTTTATGCTGAATTTATTTCTCGCAAATTATTGTTGTGCTTTATGCAAATTTAGAGAATTATTAACGAGACTTGATCAAAGATACGCCGATATGAAAGCCATTTCAAGAATACTCGATATCTCCGCACCTAGACGATCGTAAGAACGTTTGGTCACAGCTGCGAACAAAAGTTTCCATTTGCGGAATCGTGCAGTTGCAGCTGCATCGGCAAAACTGCCCGATGTGCTTTGCAGGAATGTGAAACATCCC
>NW_021849573.1:885870-893997 GCF_003651465.1 Formica exsecta | reverse complement strand
TGCGAAACATCCCTGTTTCAAATCTCTCTAATTGAACGTCCGCGGCGAGCGTGGACCATATCCGCGTAACATTTCACTTGCAAATTAAAACACCTAACGCCCGCTCGGAAACAAAGAGATAATTACATTTATGTATACAAGCGCGATCATATCCTCCGGCGGAAGATCGCGCAGGGGTGATATCTGGGATTGTTTCTCGGGAAAACATATCGACCATATCCCGGCGTTTATCTGTCAGCTGAGACTACGCACCGACGTGTTCGATGTCATTCGCTGCTATCTTGATAGGAGTAACGAGGATGGTTAGAGCGGGAGGGAAAAAGAGAAAGAAAGAGAGAAAGGAATGAGAGATCGGTAAACGAAAGGGGAACGAGAGACCCGTAGAGATCCTCGAGAAACTTTCGAACTAAATGAGCTCTGTTCAGGCGTATATTTCGCCAACGAGATTCTCCATTTTCCATTCTCGGCTACGCGATAGCAAAAGTTGAAAATGGCCGGCCATTGCGAGCATCCTGCGCGCTTTTAACCAGGCTTCGACCTTCTACTCGCTTCCACCCGCCTGCGTGTATATGTATACATATATATATGTATATATATATATAAAACTTGCGCGTGCGCGCGCCCGCGTTCCCGTAGGACACGTCCGTGTTTGTGCGCGCGTGTACTCTATGTAAACGAAATGTACACCAAGTAAAAAGGCGGGCAAACTTTGCCGAGAGGCATCGCGGCACACGCTTTTACCTACCGACTCGACGTAACCCGGTTCATTTCCCGTCCACTTTATATGCAGATTCTCCCTCTTTCTCTCTCTGTCTCTCTCTTTCTTTTTCTTTCTCTCCTTGTTCTCCCTTTTATCCTATTTCGCCTCTTCTTTCTCCTGTTACCTCTATTATACCTGTGTGTTCCCTTGTACTTGAAACTAACTATCGCGCGAGTTGTGCTAGCGCCATCCTCGCCCTTCTTGCCCCTCTTAATACGGGGCTGCCGTTCCTTTGTTTAATCTCGCGCTTGAATCTACATAAGAACGTTAGAAGGATTCTTCTCGACGTTTCCTCTTTGTTCGGTCATTACATACATTATTTGATTGCTATTATCGCGACTTGCAGGCAGGTCTCCGAATCGTTCAAATACGATTTTACATCGCATATCGATCATTTTTTGATATTATATGACATATTACACTAGTCCGATACGTATCTTAGTTTTGCGTGTAGATGATCCCTCTTTTCTCTCCTTCAGCCCTTTCTTATATCATTTGCATATTCTGCCGTCCCACGATAACTCGTAAAAGTCAGATAAGAAAAAGACATGTCGCATTTTCCTATTCCTGTCTTTAACTCAAGTCAGCGAGACTTAATTCTATTGTTTATTGTTGTGTGTGCGATAAACACACGAGAATTTTAAAGAAAATTTTCCGTGTGTTTGCATTCAACACACACTATCGTAAATTAACGTTATTTCGCATTTGCATTTTAAAGAAGATGTAATCGTAACACAAGATCAGATAGTTAATGATTTTAACGAGATTATTATACGGCTTGTTGTAGTTTTTAAGCGAAGAAGAACAGTTTTGATTAGAAGTGATCTTATCAACGTGTTAAGGTATTAAATATAAAATACATCGGCAGGAAACTCGCAAATATAATTAAGCAACAATTACAATTTGTAATAATGGTGATTTGTTTAACTTTGAATTAATTTTATGTTTGTCATTATATTTGCCACATCTTTAATAGTCGCTTTAATAACATGTAAAGGGAGCATCAATCAGAAAAAGAGAAGAGTATCCGAGGAGAATATACATATATTCAATATGTGAATAGAAGAAAAAGAGCGAGAGAGAAAGGTAGACAAGCCATTTTTCGAAAAGCCTATGTTGCATACCAGCAGCCGAATACTATTACATCAACTACAGTCACGTTTCTTAATGTAATTTTCCTTTTTTTGCCTTCATACACACATTCGCTTTACGAATAAAACTTTTGCCTCCTTCTCTGTTTTCTGTAACCGCGTCCTGCCTCTTCTCCGATGCCGTTCCTCTCTCTGTCACTCCGTTGTCCATCTTAGAATACGTCCTCTCTCTCTCTTTCTTTTTCTCCTTCTCTATTTCTCCCTTTCTTTCACTTCTTTTTTATGCATTCAACCGGCCGTTCGCACGAGTTTGCGAACTTTCATGATTCCATGTTGCGTCTTTTCCATCCTCCTTTTATGTCTCGCTTGCCCCTCTTTCCTGTCGCAGGCGTTCAACTTCGTCTGTAGGGCAAAATCCGTTGCGGTCGTTATGCGTCGAATTTACAGGTTAAGGGGTTGCATCCGATATAAATCGTATGTTTAATAATTCATGAATGCAGCTTTGCTGCATTGTATGTACATCGACACGAAACTGAAGCTTGCCGGGGAGCTGTCTCTGTTATTTAATAGTAAATTTGTCGCTATTAACCTGCACGCGAAAGATTTTCAAATACGCTCATTATAGATACGGACTTGTTACATGCATATGTTTTTGCATATAAGTAATGTTTGTATATGTAAATTTATGCTGCATAAAAATACTGAAACGTTGTACCAAGGAATAATCAATGCATATAATTATTAATGGATCACATTTTTTTTAAATTACTTATTTAAAATTATTGTAAATTATCGTAAATTTTAAATACAAAATAAATCATTTGTTTAAATTCAAATTTAGCCTACGATTGATACAGTATTATATTATAATTGTTATATATATTGTATTTATTGAAATTTTATTATATATATAATCAAAAACTAGTAGAAACGAAGAAAACTGGTTTCTATATTTATTAGTTTGATCTGGAGATTTTACGAGTGAGGAACTGCTATAAATACTGTATTAATACGTGGTTCATTAGATGACGTCATTTTACGACATATACTGCTATTTTAGTAAGCAATAACCGGAGGATGCATATGCTGTTCCTTGACGATATAGCGGAACTTTTCAATTAAATATAAAACACATATTGTATTTCATGCATATGAATGATTTTAGAAATAAATTGTTATTTTTACATAGGACTGTTAAATTATGTTCAATAAATTTTTTTAGCACATCTGTTCTCTAATAAATTGTATAATATATTTTATAATATATTTTTTTAATATATATATATATATTAAAACAGATTAACACTGTTTATTTTATTTATTATCACAATAGAAAAATGTTTCTTTTATAATACATTGTTGATCTGCAATTACATCATCATTTAAATTAAAACTCTGCAACGAATGCAGGGAAGGTTAAGTCGATCTCATTGATATGTTAATTTTTAATACATTACAGAAAATCAATTTATTATCAAACGTCGGCTTCAATTTTAAACTAATAAACGTTTACCATAATTGCATAATAATACACTATGTGTGTAAATAAGAACTGTTCGTTGCTCGGCACCTTAGAGAGCAATCAAATAATGATTTTTGATAGAACTTAATGATAGTACTCAATCTACGATTTCGATAAGAATTATGTTCGGTAAGACAGCCGTATCTTTTGATAAAGACTGGAAAATATGCTATGCGCGTAATGCACAGCATTTTATGCCATAGCATCGATTCGTTTGCTGGGTTTTGACCTTGAAGTCTTCCGTTCCTGCTCATCGGTTACCTGCGGTTACAGCAGATAAATGTTTCGAAAGAGATGGTTAAGCCATGTCTCATGGATCTTTAATCTCGTCTTGTCTCGACCAAATATACGTACTTCGTATATACAGCCTGTTCATATATACATGTTTTTTTTTCGTAATAAGCCTTCAATTTTGTTCTCCCCCATCTCATCGATTCGAGCAGCCAGATTCGCAGATGACTCGTCGAAGTTAATTTCTGCAGGGGAATTCTCTTCAGCTAGAGTTACATGTTTGATCCCTTCGCACTTCTTTTGCGTTCGAGCCCTTTCCGAACGTTGCGTCGAGAAGTGAGTCGAGTGGTTTGACAAAAACAACCTAGAGGGGTTACGCTCCGTATCCACCATAGGATCCATGGCTTGATCCTTATTATTACGTGAATCCTATATTCAAGCCACGATTCGTGGGATAACAGCCGCTCCCTACCAAGGGAACGTCCCCCCTCTGTCGCGTGTGCTAATTGCTGAAATGTTATTTACGATTTTAGCCAACACTCCGCTGGCGCACACGTTTCTAGAATGGTAATGCGGTTAACCAACGCTTCGACGTCGAACACGCTTTATGGGGCTTCCATTTGAAATCGCGAGGCAAGACTCGACTCGGCTCGACTGGCTGAATCGCCCTCGGTACACACAGCTTGGCGTGCAACGAACTCCATTTCAATAATCTCTAATATAATTTTGCTCACTCCTCTCGTCCGATAAAGTAATTCACGAGGGATGTAGAAATGCCGTTATCGTTTGTCATTACGACGATGATGTTAAATTCGATTTTTTCGAAGCGTTATCAATGCATGAAGAAGTCAATCAATCCGAAGGGAACTTGATGGTTATTTGTGGTCTTTTTACATTTATAATAACGTAGATTTATAATTTTTATAATAATATAAATTTTTAGTTTTTAAATATCCTAATTTATAGAATAATATACTTATAAAATGATAGTTTTATATTTATATATACTTTTTTTTTATTAACTACATAAAATCTTGGAAGACTTTTTATAATCTGCGTGTAACGAAGCCTATACGATGTTTCCATCAACATTAAACGTTAATTGCTAACTATTCCTTACGATGCTGAGCGCCGGTGTAGCGTACTATAAAGTCGCACGTTTCTAGAATGGGAATGCGGTTAACCTATAACCGGGCATTGAACGCGGTTTATTATGTTTGCATGAGAAATTGTGCATTTTCCGCAATTCTGAATCATTGGTACACTCCAGTTGCAAATAATAGTTATAATACCGTTTCGCTGACGTTTTCATTGGCGAAATGTTCCAGGTATATTTTAATGATCTAATGATGTTTTAATTATTATAGTATTAGTTACACAAACCACTAACTGTTTATCTACTTTGAAAATAAAAAACAATGTAATGTTACAGTAAAAATAATTTGAAATCATAGATATAGAAGATTTATTTTGAAATTTTAATTTTTACAGCAAGAGTTGGAAAATATTAACTAAATGTTAGCTAACTAGGAAAATACAGAAAGATATGCTATATGAGAAGCTAAATGAGATATACGGTAATTATATAACACAGTTCTAAATATGCGGGCAGCCTGAAGAGAATAAATATATCAATGTATGTGTCGCAATTATAATTGAAATACATAAAAAAATTAGCATCAAACACTATTGCTATTCATCTCGTCTAAATGTGTCATCAGCGTGGCATGTATGTGTGCGGGTATCTTTAAATGATTTATAAGACTTGGTTATAACTACGTAAGAAGTCTATTTCGTAGCTTGATTGCCTGTTAAATACAATTCCGAAAAAAAATTTTCGAAGGCAAAGAAAAAATATAGATAGAGTTAAACGTTCAGCGAAAGCGACAGTATTATTTATGACGCTTCCGCGAGTGACAAAAATAGCCGCGACCGTCAATCCGTTCGCACATTGGTAACGTCCGGCGAGTCGCAAATTATCCGTCATTGCCGAAATGTCCGTCGGGATAAGGATCAACGCGGGAAATTACGAATGTGAAAATTAACATGATCGTAAATGTGAATGACCTCGTAAAGCGCGTTGTTGGAAGAGATTTATCGAGGTATTCGCTTTCTTCGTCCCGTAACGTAAATTCCCATATTATGCATGTTACATAAGTAAAAGTCATGGCAACGCACGCAAGTGAATCTCGATTGGGCGATATCGGATGCGATATTAACGCGACAATGAAAATCGATATGTGTTATCGCTAACATTCAATTCCTATAAATGCAAAGCTAACGCGTCGCGCAATTTACATAGGGATATAGTCGATTTTCTAGAGTGATATACGATAAATATTTATGTACGGAAACGATATTATGATTCTAATTGCTGGATATTAGGCATGACAGTAAAACATATGTACACCATTGCGTATAAAATATAATTTTCGCACAATCGATGAAATGCAGTGCGCGTAGATAAAATGAACGCGTGGTTGAAACAATCAGTAGTCCGATCGCATATATTTAGAGCGTTATCGGTTCGTAACAGCCGCTTAAGCAAATGTTAAGTTATGTGTAAGGTTGTAGGAGAAGGCAGGAAGAGAGAAAGAATCTGCATAGCGCGAGAACAATGTTGAGCACGCGAAAAGGCCGTTTTCATTGTTCGCTGAATGTTATATGTATTTATTGTTAGGCAGATAGAAACACAGCTAATTTATGTCGTGACGCGCGCGCGCGCGCCTACCGAATGGATTACGTCTGGCTCCGATATGCATCGCGCGCGCATCTCTCTTCTATCACACACATATACATAATGCGTTTACTGGATTTTCCGCTTGTTTAACATATAACGTTTCTATATTTTTGTATGTGCTATCTCAACGTTTACTCATCCGGTTAATTAAAACAGCGCAGAGAAAGAGAGAGAGAGTAAAAATGTGCGAATATCATGCGAGAAACCTATTAATAAAGTGTACAGTCTCTTAAGATCCTGATCATAATATGTTTTTCACTGTATTTTATTAACGCTTTACCGACAGAAAAAAAAACACAAGACCAATTCTCTCGTCGATGATATCTCACAAGCATTTTTGTCGTGTAACTAAATGATACAATTATATTGTTATCGAATGCATTTGTTTCTACATTGTATCAAAAAGGAGGAAATAAAATTATAGCTTTTTATATTTAGCTGGATGCGATACTCACATCTTGTATTCACTTATTCGTTGTATATTCACCTGAAGAAATTAGTAGATATTTTTCCGCCTCATTAGCACATATCCGATTATTTTATTAATCCTTGTAATACCAAAATATGCGAGTGAGATTATACGATTAAATATGTAATCAGAGTGGAAAGAGATAACGTTGAATACGAAATGTAGAACAAAAAGATTTATATAGCTATTTTATAGTGATCTCTATGACCTTAGAATTATATCATTTTGCCGGGTTTAAAAACGAATCGTTGCTCGATACGCAGATCATAATTGATACATAAATTCATTTACGAGATTGTTTTTTTCGAGATTAATGAAGATCGTCTTGTTTACATATACATATAGATGTACGTGTACATAAGAATATTTATCGACGCGAGCTAACGAATCTAATGAATCGCGGCGCATCTTTTTTTCTATGATGAAATACGCCCACCTAATTTTGCTGGATTGTCGAATTTTTCTCTCTCTTTCTTTTTCTGTGGCCATTTCGAACCCTCTTTACCGTTCTCCCGTAAAAGACTCCGAACGATTTTGGCGAAATTGCCACTGCTGACCAAAAAGTATCTGCCTCCATGATGCCCATAATGCCCCCAAACCCGCCCGTGTCTCTTGGATTTGAACTGTACCGACGGTTTCCTTCTTCCACAACCGTGCTAACTGTGGAAGCCAGAATTCTCGGTATTCCTGCACGTGTGCGATCGCAATATTTTTGGAAAAGATCTGAGAGAGGGTATACGTTCGCGTCTCTCTCTTCTTCTTTCCTCGAATATATTGTATACGCGTATAATTGTCGCTGTAAGCATAATTATAGAATACGTGCAGTACACGAAGGAATATGCAATTGCCGTGCTAAAAGCTAATGAGCTAAACTCTATATATAAATATGACGCTTGTGGTCATTTAAAACTCATTGACACAGGTTTATTATCGGCTCAGGCGATTTCTTTGCTTTAACTGTTTACGTGGAGTACATGCGGCACGCTCACAACGTATAATATGTATACATATGTTTCCGTAAGTACGCGATACTGATACACACAATGTCCTCAAAAGACCAGTAGGTATCATTGCTTTTTAGATTAACATTTAACTCGGAAAAAATGTACATAGCTGAATGTCTGCATTTATGAAGATAGGGATAGGATCTTATTAACGCGTAAACAACGTTGTAATCTCATATTAAAATGGATAAGATTTCTCTCTACACGAATTTCTCTCTCTCTCTCTCTCTCTCTCTCTCTCTCTCTATATATATATATATTGGATGATTGCATAAGTTCGTGCCCGATTTTCATAGATGGCATTAAGTTA
>NW_021849573.1:876773-885777 GCF_003651465.1 Formica exsecta | reverse complement strand
TATATTTATTTATATATGTATATCTTACTTCTGGTAAAATAATTTTTTTAAATATAGTTAAAAACGTATCTTCAATTATGTTTACAATTATAATATAAAAAAATCTGACTTACAATTAGTTATATTGTATTCATATTATCAATATTATTATAAATGAATAAAGAATATCGAAATTTCGGAGATGATAAGTGCACTATTGTCGTTGCAACTAAATCAATATGGAGTAGAAATATTGATGATTTTATGAATTTAAACAATCTTTCAAAAATACTCTGTGACGTGCCACATGAACTGTCATTGAACTCTCTTTTCTTGAGAATTATTTCATAAAGATAGCAAATTTAAAAAATTTACTTTTCAATTTTCGATTTATATTTGAATAATTATCATTTGTCGCATGTAATCTCTGATTGTTGCGACTTATGTGATTAGAGGAAGATGTCTCTGATAAACTTGAAGTGATATATCAAAGATGCTCGATTCGATAAAAGATTTTTAGCCGTGACAGTGAAGGATCGCGCGTCGATGATCTGATAGCAGTTGCCATGATATCGACGTCGGTAGCATCAGTGGATTGGGTTCAAGCTGCACGAATGGCCGCCCTCTCCTTTCCCCACTCCCTTCCGGTAGCGAGGGGGATAACCACCGCCAGTCTCTCGAAAACCGTGGGGACCGGGCATGCTCGACAATGTGAGGCTGGGCGCGCTAAGATGGCTGCGCGCGTGTATTCACGTGAGCGTCCTTAGGGTCAGCCCGTGCATAGAATGGCACATACGACACGAGAGCGACAGTCCGCGCAAACTCTCTCAGCCAATTAATGCAGCTGAGTATGCCGCCGAGAGGATATTTATGCGCGAGCGTTCACGCTGCATCGTGGAACGTAAACTGCGAAATATATAACTTCGGTTACTATCCATAATCGGAATGATTGCCGGCATGATTATCGTTTCTTAATAACAATCGCTCGAGAAATTACGACTTTCGGAAGAAATGTATGTTCCTGAACGGCCGTTAGGTAAACTTATTTGCAATGCTTCTGCGTATGAGTGAGTTTGGTATTGCAAAACGGAATGTTTGCCACTGACAAATGTTACGTAATCAATTACGTATCTCGTTTCTATCCGATTATCTATATTTGTTAACGATTTCATACTCTCTGTCTCTCACTATCTCTTTTTATCTCTCATTTTTTCTTGCAATCTGTCATTAACTATAAGATCATCAATGATATGAATGTCTGCATATCATTATGTGAGATGTATTCTCGTGTCATCAGCTACTGCGGTATATATGTCGAATCAATAAACTTCTTGACGAAATAACTAAGAACCAGCGCGCTGAGGGTCTTGATACTTTACTATTATTTTTTTTAAATTATAATGGAATAATACATTAATTTAATACAACGGAGAAAGAAAAGAGAGAAAAACAGAAAGAGAGAATTTGTGGATAATTATGTTTTTGCGAAATTTATGCAAGATTTATGATACTAATATAGCATTGAATTAATTCCATCCACACACATACATACACATCTTAAACGCACTCATTTATACATATGTATACGTTAGAAAGATATTATATGCGACACATAAAGAAAATAAGGTAAACTAGAGAGACTAAAGTCATGTTTATGATTTATAGATAATACTTGATAACAAAGCGTAAATATTTGCCAATTGCTGTCACCGTGTTTGAAAGTAATAGCATCTTATGTTAATTATCGCGCTCGACATTATTCAAATTATTGACTTACGTGACATTGATAGTCCGCTTCCTGATTTTTAATATATCGCGGCTGCAATTACGATGTAAGCAAAATTAGAGGTTTATTAAGATGTTCGTTCGAATCGACGTAAAAAGTATATTGTAGAGTAAACGCGAAATTTATTACGATAAGCTGCGAGGTAGGAAGAGGAAGTAAAAACGTAATAGAACGTTGAGAAAATCTTGCAATATATACGATGCGTAACGCTTGAGATTATTATGGGAAGCACTCAGAATTTGTAGCGTTATCAAACTACACACAACCGATATTTTTACGGAGTAAAAACCCTATACCAAACGGAATTAGAATATAGCTCGATCTGATTGTAGCCGAAAACTACTTTTTATTATAGTAAAAAACTTATTTAAAAAGAAAATATTTATTAAAATTAATTTCAAGAGATTAATGAAATATTTATAAAATAGATTTTTACACAACTTTTAATTGCATTACATATAAGAAATAATTCGAGTTCACACAAATTTTACATAAACAGAATTTATAAATATTTAGATAAACTAGTCATCAAATAGTCATCTTCATATCTTCTTTATGCGCAGGAATATTATCCGGTATGCGAAGAAAATATAGGCAATGATTGAGCTACATTTCCATTTCCTATGGCTCTTAATATTCTATCGTTGCTTTGATAATATTATAAACTCAAGTGTTTTCCATAATAATAATTTGTTTTATCATCGCTTATTATATATGTAATGTGTACGAATTTTGCACGAATATCTTTTAATTAATTTAATAGTTATATTATTATACCGATAATTATATAATATAATGTTATAATATAAATTAATCCTTTTTAATATACAAATTATATGTCTGATATTTTATATTGAAACAAAGTAATCATTAATGAAGATAAAAAAAATTAAACACAATCTGTAAAGCGTTTCCTGAGAAGCGATTATGAGTAATTAATTTAGAATGTTATTATTTTAATTTGTTAAAATGTCTAGCCAATTAAATCGCACAGATTATTCGAATGGAAACGACAATAAATAAGAGTATAGAAACGACAATAAATGAGAGTATTTGTATACATAACTTCCGTTTGCAACAAGATAAATGCAAAATACGATATACAGCTTTTGTGCGATTGTCTCGCGAAATTATTACGATTATCGTATATCGAGAGATTTGAACTCGATAAAACTATTTGCAAATTTGTATCTAGTTCATTGATGCCGTCGGATGTGAAAAATTTACTAGATGTAATGCCAATCATATAATTGCATATGAGTTTTCTTTAACATAAATGCGCTATTGAAGCATCTAATAATGTTGAATCATTTCTAAAAAAAACTCGGTAGGATTAGATAGCAATAATTCCGCAATAGATAAGATCATTTTCGTAATTCATCAAAATCATATTTCATTAAACGTCACGGGTTATCTTACATATATTTTTTACGTAACATACATTAATAGTTTTTATTTTCTTGCTAATCTAGAATAAATTTGATCTAATATTTAGCTATATTACAATATCATTTGAAATGACGATAATAGAAAACAGAAACGAGAGACTGTAACTCTAACAATGAAATTACCTTACATGCATTACTTCTTGCCAGAAAGACAAGAGATATATCGTATGAACGTCACCAATTTGTTTTTATCCAAAGTTGATTGACCATCGATTTTTTTTATTACACTTGACAAACCAACTGCACTTGACAATTCACTAAGCGTCACATCGAGCCGCCGTCGATGATAAACATAAATTACACATTTTTCTCGCAATTGTGTTATCGGACAGCGTGTTGAAACGCGTGACAACGCAACACGGAACACGATTCCGTCACGAGGCTCTCACCGGCTGTGTGATCCATGCTTCTTAGACAAACTTCAACGGTAGAGTGACAGAAGCGCAGCGACGCGACACGCATACCGACGCGGAACACTGACACGCCGGTTGACGCACGCACTAACAACACAGAATGGGACATACTAGAGAGACATTTAGAGTCAAGGTTCGGCCCAAAGAAGGCTGATTACCCCTTTACAACACGTTCAAGGTCCCGTCGCTTCTTAGACAGAGGTTCTGTCAACCCAATGGGTTAGATTGCACGTTACCTTGCATTCCCCATCATAAAAAAAGCGTCGCACTGCTCCTTTTTTTCTTCTCTCGACGATCGGTAAAAAAAGAAGGATGTCATATAATTCTAAATTATAAGCCCGACGGTGTGGGCGGTAGTTAAATCCTTCGCGGTATGAAAGCCGAAGAGAATCTCTTTACATCGCGTGTACGGAAGGAAGAGTTGCTATTTGCCACGGTGGTGTCTCAACCTTGACTCGGCAATAAAACGCACAAAACAACCCTTTTCCGCTGACCGCTTGTTGGCGATCCGGGTTCGTAACCTTGAATCGGCCTAAAGTGCGGTTAATAGCGCCGCAAGGCTTTTTTTAGTAAAGGCTTAAAAATTTTTTACAGGCGAACCTGTCGCTCATGGATTCTGTTCTTGTATTTTTTATTTGCCATTACGTTGTTGCGTACGTGATTGCAAAAAAAAAAACTTTGTATGCTTTAGATACGTTTCCAATCGCAACGCAATAAAATTAATACAATTTTTTTAAATTATAAAAATAGACCAGAAAACGATAGTTCGTTGTATCGTTCCATCATATTACGTAAACTAAATTGCGTGCGCGTAAGATGCACAGAAAGCATATTCTCTTTTGAAATTTTTTCTGCGTAAAACGAGCAGCAATCATCATCCTTCGCAACTATTGTTTCAGTAAATTTATAATTTTGATATTTACCGTCGATGCTTCTCGCGAAGGAACTCGTTTCATGTGTTGCAAAGTATGTATTTTTCGCGAATAGCTCGCTTCCCGCCACATTCTTTGTATGTACCAACATATCTCTCGACAGTCCAGCGAGCTACGAACTGCGTGTACGCGATACTTCGCGTTTATTTCTTGCTCGAAGGTCTGTCTTCTCTCTCCCTTATCCTTTTAGTAAAGAAACGCCTCGGGGAGGAGGTATCGGATATTATGGCGAGGCAAGGACGTCTGTTCTTAGACTATGGCATTTTTCTTTGCAAGTTTAGACTTTTTTACCTGTTGGAGACAGAGAAGTGGATTAGAAAATATTCTTCTTCCATCAGTGAAACGTACGAAAGACGAAAGAATCGCGAAAAGGATTAATCGGTGATTTTTTTCATTCGCGAAATTTTCGAATCTTTCATTTTGCGTAAATTGACTGTCTCGTCATTCATGTTTATATGCTTTATTAATTTGATACATCTTACATTTTCTCTCTCTTTCTCTGGATAAAAAGCGCTTAATAATATACGTAAAATTTGAAGTGAGTATTGTATATGATAAATTCTCGTCTGAAGCTACATAAAATTTTCCCTTAACGATAAATTCTACGCTGATTGTATTGTTATGTTAGTGGCAATGATTTATAAGATATCTACGCACGAAATTCGATGTTGCTTGAGCGTAATCGCAGCCGTCGCTTCCTGATGCAACGAATTGCTTCTCGCGTACGTATCAGAATCGAGATGACTCTCGAACGTACACGTTTCACAACATGATTTATGCCCGGCTGATGGTTTGTGTGCGCAGTCACTGGTTTTATGCGAGCGTTTTAAATGGGAGATAAACATAAAGAGGCCTTTTATGGCGCCATCAAATAAACAACTTGACTCCTCCTTCTGCTTTGCCTCTCTACTTTGCTTTGCCTCGACAGGCTCCGTTCGACGTGTTCCTCTTCAAGAATCTTCCGGGGACTTTCTAGAGCGACGATTCGATGGCACTTGTAAATTGGTCAGGCTCCTCGATTTTACGAGGATAGTGCCGCACTTGGACTAAACCGTTCATGTATCTTCCCGGGAAAAAAGCTGGTTTTTTTATTCATTAAACCAGACGCGTATGGACGAATGTGTTCTGATTGGGGCGAGTATTGTCAATCGTTATCATCGTTATCTGTTTCTTATATACGAGTGTAGAGGGCCAGGCGCAATCGAGTCTGGATCGATAGCGGATTTAAAGTCAAAGGTCACGGAGTTTGTAATAAAGAGCAAAGAGACATCTCATTTATCGAGACATTTTAAAGTAACATAACATCCGAAAGCAAACGATTATTTTTTAATTAAAATTAAACGTAATATATTTTTTCCCCAATAGCTATAGACAGCTTCTAGAGAGAATTGTTTTCGTTCTTCTTGAGCGAGAATTGCATAAAAACTGTTTGAATTATATAAGCGACGCGAAATACGGATTGGAGGGGGAAGGCAACGTATCGAAATTCCAGTGTTACTGCGACAGAAATTAGTGGAGATTGTCACTTACCGATATCCGATGGTGGAGCAAAATTCGGAATCCCGGGATGAGCTGAGGGCGCGCGAGCACACACGTACGTACGCAATGGCGGCCATGACAGGCGCAGAATTCCGGCGTCGCGACGCTTGTCAGACACACGCGGCCCCGTGGTATCGACCACCGTGGGTGCGAGCGGTTGGTCGAGCGGAGAGATCAACCTCGGTGACGAGGAAGAGACGTCGGGGGAGAGAGAACGAGCGAGGAGAGGTGGAAAGTTAGGGGGTAGCGTTAGGCACCACGCCCAACCCCTCGCGGTGCGATCTCGAACCCCTATCTTCCTCTCTTCAACCCCACCTTCCCCCGCTGTAGGGGGCAACCCACCCTACGGCGCATTATCATATATTTCCCTTTTATATCCTTTTCCGAACTGCACTCTTACTCTTATCGCTGTCCCTTTTCAAACTCCTACCCCTCTGCTACTCGTTTCGTTTGCCGCTTCGTCCGCCGTGGTCCCTTGTTTTTCACCGTTCGATTCGCGCACGGCGTCTCGCCTCTTGGTCACTTTATCGAGGAACAGAGATTAAGGAGAGTTTCGCCGTGTGGTTTTCGTCGGGAGATCTTTTTGAAGATCTCCTTCCAAAAATCCGAGATATAGTGGTTGTTTTGTATCACTTCACCGTGTTTCAATCTAGTGATTCGGAGACCGCTTTGTTCTTTTGAAACGACGCTCGTTTCTAATTAACATGTTAAGGTATTGAAAAATTGCTGTGACAGCTTTTTGTATTTTTATCGTTCATGATACGTCGAAATAAATGCCAAATTAATAATTTATTTTTATATCCTCGTAGCATCGAATATAATGTAAATTTTCCATTGTAGCAGGACATAAATACAAATCTTTTCTAATAAAAATGGTACACTTGCATTCCTGTAATCGATAGAATGTGCCGCGACGTAACTCCAACAAGTGCAAGATACACATAAAACTTCGCGTTACGAATAGCTTAGCGGCCATACTCGCCGAGATATTTTTATCTTTCCTGTATCCAAAGCGTATGGCGACGTCAAGACTAATAATGCGGTGGTCAACGAACCGAAATGCGTGCGCACGTGATCATATAACTTACGTTATCTTACACAATAGGATAATAATTTGCTATCTGAGTTCACATTGAAAATAACAGTCTTCATCGTGGCATCTTCAGATTTTTATACGAATTTATAGATCAAAAAAATAATGATCTATAGAGTTGTAAAAGATTTTTTGCTTATTTCGAAATTAAAATCGAATTTCGTGCATCGAGTATCACGATGAAAATTATTCGCGCAGATTAATTTTGATATTTGCTATAAAATGAAAATAGAAATTCTATATCTAATAAAACGGAAACGGATTAAAATTTTTTTATAAATAGAAATACGCGAAAAATCTGGTTTTAGCGAAGGAGTATAATTTTACTATTATCTTAATTTATACTTTACTATACACAAATTAAATAATTTTCCTTTCTCTCTTTTGGTACACTTAAGTCTGGGACCGAAAAGTAAAGAAGGTAGGTAGATAAGAAATCCAGGCGCAATTATCATTCGAATGCTGCAAGGTTGCCTGCCACAGACCTTCGGTTTTCGTTTTCACGATATTATACGCTCGTACTAAATACTTCTGACCTGTATATACGCCGTCCGCGTTATCCGGGAATGGGATTCTATCGTATGTACTTTGGCGGAGAACTTATTTTCTTGCGCTGTTGTTTGTTATCGAATTTATATTATAGTCGCGGCTAAATTTTACTACAATCTCGCGTTTTTGCAAATGTAAGAGAATTGCGTGGCGCGGTTGATAAAGTCTAACAATAAGTTTTCTCTAGCAGGTTGGTACATCGTTGATGCGTAATTTCTTAGCATCATTTACAGCGCCCGATTATGCTAATGATCGAGAACGATCATCGATGATGTCATTCGTACGAATTGCGCCTTTTTAAAAACATATATTTGTTAAATCTATATTCTCGTGTATATTGACTTACGCATTTAATGTAACGATTGAAAAGATACGTAAAAATTGTCTTATCTGCTTATTATATCGTCAAAATAATAAAGCAGATATGCTTATACTTAATTTTAATTGATAAATATTGCAACATGCAACGTGTGGTCAAGAATCCTTTGAGAGAACACAAATTTATATAACATAATCATTCCGTTAATGACAGAGAGAAATATAAAAGTGTATATTAGTTTAAGAATTTAATATCAGATACAATGTATTAAAATTCTGTAAATTTATACATGCGCAGTATTCAAGATCCGAAGCTTAAAGAAATTAATTATTGATTTTGAAAAAAAATATAAATATGAATGCAGAATCTTTGTAAAGTCACTAGCACGTCATGCAATTCTATATGTTTCGACGTCGCCGCCGATGGCTCTGTTCGATGTCAAGAGAGCCATATGCGTGCACGCATGTAGTAAGCCTACGTCATCGTCACTTTACGACACAAGGCCGTGCAATCGCGAGCGATCATCCGCCGACCGACATCGTAAATCCAATGGGGGTTCTCAACCTTATCGAACGACCATAACTCTGCCGCGTTAAATCCCGCTGAATGCACGGTTTACGTTGTTAAACGCCAGTTCGTCGCATTCTTTACGGGAAGCAAGTCGCCTTATTATGCCTCGTTTCAAACGTTTTATAGCACTATTGCACCGCGATAATTTACATAATTTTAATTACGTTTGCTTCACGTTTTTTTCATAACAATAAAAGCAATAAGAATCTGCAATCTATATTGACGCGTTTTACATTGAAAAGTTATGCGGATTGGATATAATTTTATTATACACGCTTTTATTGTTTTATTAAATACAAATACTGTTTATAGTAGTGTTTTCTATCTATACTTTGATATTCCATCGTTGTTCTCCATCATATTTCTTTCCACTCAC
>NW_021849573.1:847978-876455 GCF_003651465.1 Formica exsecta | reverse complement strand
ACTCTTTCAATACGGGTGCGCGCACACCGCAGTTTCTTAGGATTTTCGTAAGAATTCTCATCACGTCGCAATAATAGCAGTTTGCATTCGACATGGAATTGAAACGTAAGACGAGGCAGGATGTGATCGAGACACAGGTCGATTGAATGCAACTATGTTGCATTCATGCACCAAACCAAATCTCTTTCTTGAAACCGGCTGTATTAATACTTGTATATCATTTATCTCTCATAGAGATATACATAGAGATATAAATACAGAGATATAGTCAAAGAGAAATATAATAAGAGATTTATAGGTAAAATTTTATAGATAAAATAGGTAAAAAAAGCTGATATTCAAAAATAAATTCTCAAAAAAATTGTTTTCGCGAGAAAAGTTTGAAATATTAATATTTCTCAAACGTGAATATATTTCTAACGGATCTACGATATGTCAAAGATAGATGCGAAATTATATTTGTTATGCGAATAATCGAAGTCTCATGCGCTATCTCTACAATGAGTCTAATGCACCTACCGAGATTCATGCATTCCTCGAAGGACCGCCGCTCTACGGAGGCCCCTATGGCCTCCGTGCAGTGCGGTCAAGAACGGTGCAAACGACCCTCCAAGGCCAACCACACAACCCTTCTATGGATCCGAGCTGTGCCTATGCACTTTACTTTATGTCACCCTGAAAGACCGTCCTACTAGTATTCGAGATCTTGCCTTCTCGACATATAACATACAAATTTCTAGTTTCTTCAAAAATAATAAATGCATTTTACACGTAAATACATTAACATTTTACATCGATATTTAATATCGTACAAATAAAGCACGCGAAAGAATAAAACAATCTTTTTTTGAAAATATTAATAATACACTGAAAGCATTTTTTATTTGTTAAATATGTGATCTTACTAACAGCGTTATTAAATAGGCGCCGTAATTAAACGTGCACTCCTTTGTCCTTAAAACAAAGAAATCGTTCGATTACTTTGAACGCCGGCGCTTCGACGTGCTACATGAACAGCGCGATTCGGCTTTCGGCGTTGACTTTCTGTACGAGACAGTGGCTCGTATAACGCTTTTATTAAGCAGTTAAAGTTTTATGAATGTGCCAGTCGACGGACAGCTACCGCGGGACGGTTTGCGCCGTTGGATGTCTGAGGGACACCACCGCCACGTGTTTCGGCGACACAGCGAGAGATGTCACAAGTTGATCCGCTCGAATTGAACAAGCGAGCATATTGTGTATCTCGTAAAGCGAGGATTTTGACAATAATTGTTTCGATATTACAAGGCTGTTTTCCTAAATCTTAATTAAAGATCTTTTAAATTAACATTTGATGTTTTTTTCCGCACTTTTTTCTATTTTTAGGAAAAAAGGAATTAATTAAATCACCGTTATTAATTATTATTTTAATTAATGTTTTTGTTATTAATTAATTAATAGTATAATTCATGTACTAATTAATGTTTTGGAAAATTCTAAAGAAAATCTGTTGTAAAATTTCTATCTAATTCCAGCAAGAAGTTATTTTATGAAACAGTTAATGAAACAGCAACTTTTAATCAAACAATTTATTTTCTCTTTACGAAATTTGGAAATCGATATATTTCTATTATACTTCTCATAGTACCCATACGACAAGATTCACGATCAGATAGCTATCGAGTTTGCGATAAGATTTTAAGAGAAACGTCAAGCCATAAACGCCAATCAAACGCCATTAGCAATTTAATTAATAAATACGAATTTATTAATAAAATTTAATGTGGTATTCTATAATATTAGTAGTAGCCTAAATATAAAACTATATAAGGACTTTTTAACGACGTGAAATGAAATATGGCTCGTACGAGTAGCGAAGAACGGAAGACGCGTTTATAGCTTCTTGGCATTTATTGCCAACAATGAGTATACTTATGTGAACGCGGGTGTGTTATATATGACATTCAACAATTTATATGCCATGAATAACTCCTTGATAGATATCAAGGATCAATTATATGTAAGTATAAGGTGTAAAAACGATGGAATATTTTTAATTTTTAACAAATATATTAAAATTTATAATAAGGCCATAAAAGTTTCGTTATGTCGAAACATATATGTACAAATTGTTCTTAAATATGTTGATTTGATACTTAACAGTGTAAAGAAAAAAATATCACGAAAGACCAAACACATACATCTCATCTTTCCCGAAATATATTTAAGAATACTGACCGAGAAAAATAATAACTAGAATATTGACTATACATACTGTCACGTAAATTTACGTAAAAGATTATTATTATTATTATTATTATTATTATTATTATTATTATTATTATTATTATTATTATTATTATTATTATTATTATTATTATTATTATTATTATTATTATTATTATTATTATTATTATTATTATTATTATTATTATTATTATTATTATTATTATTATTATTATTATTATTATTATTATTATTATTATTATTATTATTATTATTATTATTATTATTATTATTATTATTATTATTATTATTATTATTATTATTATTATGTGTAAAATATGAAATATACATTTGAAACTTATATACGTATTTTCGTGTTATTAAACTTGCTTATCCTTGCATTTAATAACATAATATGAAAATGTAACAAAATATATTCTATATAAATAGTCCTTTTTTAACGTCACCCTGGCGACATTTGGGAGAACTATTTGTCTCTGAGGGTACACCCCAGATTTCCACGAAAACTACGGGGTACAGGAGTAAGGGAGGGTTTTGCCAATCGGATTCTGTTTGATCGGCAGGTTTTGTGGAGAAGCTCGAAAACACGGCGGAGAAGGGTGCATCTAGCAAAGATAGTTTGGTCTTTCTACCCCACGCTAGATGACGCCAGTACAATACAATGTTTTTCTCACTTAATAAATATAGATACAGGCATCTTATTCCTTTCTTTTCGATTTAATTTTTATTTTATAATTAAATATAAAACATTTAGAAATCTCTCTAATATGTGTATTGAATTCTTTAGAAAAGTCGTAAAATAAAATTATATTCAGTAAAGAGTATGTCTCACAGAATAAAAATTAATTTATATATTTAATTTCAGAAATATATTTCTTTGTTTTTGAAATATTGCAACTTTTTATAATTTGTGTGCGTACATATAATTTGCAAACAATTATGATAGAAAACATGTAAATTAAAAGCAGCATTCTTTCATATAGTCCATCACGTGAGAAACCACATTGTCCGAGCATTATTGATTTTCACACAAAAGCTGAGCATTTCTCACCCTCTATCTCTACACTGTCTTTTATTTTTACGCTGAAATATAATGTTACATTTTTATTCTTAATTAATTGTTTTCTCTCATAAATCTACTATATGGATATGTCATATAAATATATTAAATAGGCCAAATAATTTAAAATTGCTCGGAATAAAAAGAAATGCGGAAATTTGTTATCTAATTTTTCATGAACTTGTACACTTGAGTATTTTAGGATGTGAATTTCCAGACAATTTCTCTTTTTCATTTTCTGTCTATATGTGTATGTAAGTTAAATTTAAATATTTTCAAAGTAAGAGAGAATTTTAATACGTGTGTGTTTGTGTATTACATTTGCTCTCTCTCTCTCTCTCTCTCTAATAATTTATTATAGATATGGAAGATATTACACATATACAATGTATGCGGTACAATGATAGATCGCGATATAATTAAATGTACTGCCGGCATTAATTATGTAGATAATATTAATAAACCAGATATAAAAATCAGTTTACTCGGCACGGGAAGGAGAGGGGGGATTGTAAAATACTTTCGGGCTCTCAGTTACGACCAAACACGATACGATTAATAAAACTTGCAATACAAGCTTGGCTGGTTTACGAACTTCGCGGTCTAATAAATATCCCATAACGCACCTTTCTCAGTTGTCGAAAGCGCGCTGTTGCATCTCGACGTCGGTATCCATTACCGTGCGGATCAAAATGGAAATCTGAAAGCCGCGTCCGAAATGAAATGTATGTGCCAAGCGCATTAACTCGGCTAGATGTGAATCCAAAAAAAAAATAATGGCGTGTGACAGAGCATCTCACACGCGTGTGCTTACGATTTTTTTAAATATTATTATTATTAGACATCGCGAGATTGCAAAAAGTTAAGCAAAACTATAAACTTTTCATTATCTCGAATAATAAAACTGACTGAATTACATCGTATAAGAAATTTAATTATACTATCATCGTGACATAATAAAATTTCTACTTACATAAATCTCTTATTGAAATATTTTTGTATATCCTATATCACTATGATATATTAATAATACTTTAATGAAATTAAAAGATTACATAATATAAAATTTATACTTATATAGATTTTATCAGGGCGAATAAAAATGGTAAAAAAATTAATATATGTGAAGAATTATATATAATATGAAGAACTAATATTTTCACGAATTTGTGCCAGCAATAGTATGATAATATTTATATTAATAATTATTGGTAGAATTATATTATACAACACACTTCAACAATTAAAGTAAAATATTTCGTTATCATGCGAGATTAGAAATTCTTGGCTTGCATTCGTGGGCTGCTAAATTTGATATTCACGGAAATACTTTCGGAGTTGCCGGCGATCATTGAAGATGAAAGCTACCGAAAATCTTCGGTGATCCGAGAGAGCAGTAAGTAAACTTCTCGAGACAGGATGAGACTAGGCACGATGTGGCGAATAAAATTCGTGATATCAAGAAGGGCGTGAGCTTGTGGCGGAAAGACGAGAAAGAGACGGTCCAGGAGAGAGCCAGTGACCGCGTTTGGAGAGGGAGGCGAGAGGGGGGATGAGCGAAAGAGAATCTGAGATGGGGCCGAACCGGGAACGTTCTCCGGAGCAAGAAATCGGGGAAATGTTGCCCGGTTTTAACCGGCAGTCGGCGGTAAAAGTGAAGTGGGGGTGTACCCACGCGCATGCACGCTTCCCGGACATTTTATGTTTTGATGGCGCAATAAACCGCCGTAAAGCAGCAGTAAAACGCATCGAGTCACAAGTCCGACCGTTTTGCCGGCCCCGCGCGCGCGCTTCTCTCTCTTCGCTTTTCTCAATCTTTCTCGTTCTCGCTCTACGACTGTTTTTCATTCCCTCTCTCTCTCTCTTCCTTGTTCCTTTCTTGGCTGATGTCGTTAAAAGGCCCGGCCTCATTCGCGAGACTGTCACTGTCACACGCCTCTGTTCACTCGCTCGTCCCGCACGTTCC
The DNA here is from genome assembly GCF_003651465.1 of Formica exsecta. Taxonomy (NCBI): domain Eukaryota; kingdom Metazoa; phylum Arthropoda; class Insecta; order Hymenoptera; family Formicidae; genus Formica; species Formica exsecta. The sequence continues at coordinate 871,203 of NW_021849573.1, read as the reverse complement.
GGACCTTCCGCACGTCATTACGTCACTAACGTCACGGCTGTCAGACGATCGGTCGACTGTCACGTGCTTCGTGGTCGACTCTCTCGTCTTCGGCGTCGTATGCGCCGCCTCGTGATTAGCACTTCGTTGTATGCGAAGGGGAGTGTGGTTTACCGCGTACAAGGAGCAAAACTAAGAGTTTTCTCATTAATTTGCCCTTTGTCACGTCATTATCGAACCAAATTCTTGAAGGGGGCAAACGGTTTATTTCTGCGTAATTTGATCGATGAAATATTTATTATGTATACAAGAATCGTATAAGCCTTAGGAGATTTAAAGATAGGATAGAACGTGCATCATTTTATATATATAGCTGTACTCGTATAATATAATTTTAGCACATATTCCACACTGTTCTAAGAATTATGACGTGTATGAGATTAAATGTAAATGGATACTTATAATCTTTATATCTAGATTGATGACAACTGTGTCATTTTAATAAATAATGTATTAAAAATAAAATATACAAGTAACCTCTCTCTTTTCTTTCTCTTTCTCTCTCTCTCTCTCTCTCTCTCTAACCATTTACATTTTATTATCATTGGAAGAGGATTAATATTTTTATGAAGTATCTATATAATTAATTGTACAATAACGTTTAGTCATTGCTTAATCTTTATGTGTATGCGTGTGTATGTTTGTATGTGGGAAAAGTGTTACCTCTCTTTTATAGAATTTTTATAATCATCATGATAGAATTTGCCAAGTACATGTTTCGCTGACAAAAACTTCATTAAGTAAACCAATGATTAGAAACATTAAAAGACGGGAAACTTTTAATGCTTAATGCTCTGAGAAAAACTTGCGTCCGTAATAATTCTAACAACAGCTAAATAACCCCCGCATTTCCGGTACTAGAGATTGTCGTAAAGTTTCCTGAGCATCTACAGTTTATATCGTGAATATACATAATTTTATAATTAGAATGTTTTGTGGCATAAAGTGCGCCAACTTGTAAAACGTTCGCTTTCTTCTCGGTCAATTAAATTCATAAGTCGCAGAGCATCATACAATGTGTAATTTTTCATTTTCCATTTATGGATTTATTCGTATAGGCCTGTCTAAAATCATTAAGCAAAAGAACCCTCGCATCTTCATCTATAATCGCTCACGTTGCTTCATATCTGTAATCGTTCATGTAATTTCTAATAATAATAATTGATTATATTACATGTGTAAGATAAAATCACTATCCGCAATCTATCGATATACATGGTAAAATTAAATTGTATCAAATGCTATCTATAAATTATCGTATGCCACTGTGCAATCTCGCAGAATTATTAGAATTTTAATACATTTTTTGTAAACAGGTACATGTATATGTATATAAGCTATCTACGAAGCTTTCTCAAAATTTCTCACGAGGTAAAAGCTAGTTTTTATCTAGATAAGCTCGCACACAGTCGATAATGTAGTCATGAAACCTTGACCTTGGTGAACCTTGCTTTACAACCATGAAAATTTATCACTTGTCAAGTTTTTGATTCCGCAATATATTAAACGCTGTCGATGCAATATCGTTATTACATATTTATTTGCATGCTAGTTTATTTAATTTAAATTGCTATTTTAAACATAAAAATAAAAGGTATAATTATATATGTATATTATGTCAATAAATATAATTATTTTTTATAAAAATAATAAACATAGCTTTTTGTGGAAAAGAACTCTTGAAACATATTATAGTTGGAGAAGGGATATGAGTTGGCATCTATGTGCCAGAAGTTCTCCACAGCATTCCGGAGCTCTGAAACTTGAGCTTTATTAGTATACTGCTATCAATTTAACAGTTAACAGTTCATTAAAATATTTTTGGACAGTATTACTATTTTTAACACATATTTTTTGTTTGGATGATACATATGATAATTTTTCACGAGAAGCGATTTGCATTGAAGATTTATGTGACAGTAGTTAATTTCACACATAGATACATAGTATACATATAATATATTGCTGGTTTACTTTTATGTCTACGATGTCTCGACATTTAAAGATTATCTGCAAAATAAATGCCTTTAAATAAAATTACAGATTAGCATATGAAAAATTATATTAGCAAAAACTGATCGTTGGAAATATAAAATAAATGTTAACCTTATTTAGCGAGTAATAAAAATGCATATATAGAAAAATAAATATGAAAATTTTTAAGACACAAAAATTGATGTAATATCCAATTTCACGCATAAACTGAAAGCACACATACAGATATATTATCTATTAATATTCCTCTATTATATAAAAACGCGAATAAGAGCATAATTATCATTTTATACAATGATATTTGATATTATTAGATATTTTGAATATATAATAACTATATAATTATCGAACAGCTTTATAACGGCAAACTAAAATTACGCAATCTTTGTGCGCATAGACCTGTGATCTTGTTTGACATCTCATTACTTGTTCTCTGTTCTATGCAAATTTATCTGTGATATAAATCTGAGTTTCTAGGAGGGATTCTGATATCCTAAGGCCAAGCTTTTTTGTTTGCCGGACAGGCATACCGGTATGCAACCGAAGGTCGCGAAATGCTTTTATCTTCTCGGAGATGGCACTAGGTGCTCTTCCCCAATCGCTAGGGCGTCTCCCCAGATGGGTTCGAGGACCAGCATCCACCGACCGCTGGCCGATTTCTCCTTTTTGCGATCCAATCCACTATCCTTCTCTTTCGTCCACCGAAAAGTCTACGGATTCGCCGAAGGACTCGGCGTGTCCAACGAGTCCACCGACAGAGCGACACGTTCCATGTTTCAACGGGGAAAGGGAGGGTGCAAAACACCTTCCTCTCTTTCTTTCTCTTTGTCCCCTAACACATCCTTCCGCGGATACACACACCAAATTTTCACCTTTCTTCATCTTTTTTGTAGCACCGCACGCTTGTGGCGTGGTTGCAATTTACATTCCCTGGTGTTCGAGACAGGTACATGTGTGTCTTCGTTTGTAGAGGAGACTGCAACGTGTGTTCACATGCTCACTCTCGTCTGTATTTGTATGTACGAGCGTGTATTATGAATGTGTATGTGTGTGTAACTTTGGTTATATTTGTGTTCGTGCCTTATCCAGTCGAGCAAAGACGTTGAGATCCGACAAGCGATCGTTGATATAATTGGACCGGTCGGACTATGCACTGGTCAGTTTTCTGGGATTACATTCTTGAAATCTCTTTGTTTCAATTCATCACCGGAACTTTACTCTTGTGCAGCTGAACAACGAATTGATTGCGCTTCGCGGAATTTCGACGAATTCGATACGTTTTGAGAGATTATTTATTAATGATAAAAAAAAGAAAGCTTAAGCATTAACAAAGATGACATTAAATTAAAACGTACATATTATTTATATCTCAATTTACATTTTACACCAAATTACTGAATTTTGTCTACCTTGTCTCTTCTTAAAATTATGCGATTGAAAAGAAATATATTTTACAAGGTAAATTGTGTAGTTTTACATTTAGATAAGCTGCATTTAGCTTGAAATATGTGGAATATGCTATAAATATAACAAAATTAACGATAAGAATGACAGATATTAATAAGAAAGTAAATTTATTGAACTTTTTTATTCTCTTACGTTTCAAAATATCAGAATTAAGATTTTTTGAATTTGATTTCAGAAGAGAGCGGTCTTCGTATGATTTTTTATCCAATATTTTATATGGTAAGTACTTGGTGTTGTGTTGTGATTCCAAGTAGCTTTGTAAACACAACTAAGGTTACATTTTTTAATTCATGTATACATTTGTGTATATATCAAACAAATTTATGTGAACCTAAATACTTCTACAACAGGTAAGTTCTCTTTTAATAATTTTAATTTAATAATTTAAGCAACCATTATCTTTAAATTTAATAATTTAAGTAAGTTGGTATGCATAATACTTTTGATTTATTTTTGAGATTGCGATACTTAAATAGAGAAGAAAATATTAGAATTAAAATTAGAAATTATTATTATAACTTTTCATAAAAAATAATCAAGATAAAACTATCTGTTAGAAAAGTAGTCAATGGTAGCAGGTACTAAAACAGAACTGAAAACGGACTTGTGAAATCGTCGATTTGATGCATATTTATGATTATACTTTGACTACTAATTTCTAAACGAAGTTCTTGAAATTCTTAGTTATAAATTACATTGTCATATTTTTCATTAATATGAGTAATGCCGGTTGTAATAATATTTCTTTATAAATCCTTAAAAAATATTTTTTTAAATTCCTAATGTAATTTACAATTATTGAGGGAAAAGAATTTTTTAAAATTCTTTTTTAACTAATTAATTATCTCAAAAAAAATGATTACAGCGATACAACAATTACGAAACGAATAAATATGTTTTCTATTAGACAAAAGTATATGAAGTTTGCCAACGAAATAGAATGTGTAAAATGAGTTGTCCATCGTAAGAAACGTTGCAATCTAAGCTGTAAGTTTTATCCGCCCCCTCCAACCTCTTGCACCTTATTACCTTTGCGTGCGATATTCTCGGTACACCTTCTATCATGATATTCGCCCCCTGATGTAAGCCGCTCCCTCTCGCGAAAGCCGCGTCACCTCTCGCCCCAATGCGGCGTCACCATTCTCACGTAGAAATGCCACTGCGATATCCCAACCGGGACGAGTTCAGTGGTTTCCAAAAGTCGACGAGTCGACGATTCGACGGCAGCCGTATCGCGCCAATTTCTGTAATACTTGGCGAAAGCAGAGACGAGAGAAAGAGAGAGAAAGGGAGAGAAAGGAAAGGTAGGAAAAAGGGGAAGAAAAATGTGAATCAAATGTCTTTTTGTGTTTTTGACAGATATTCAATGAAATTATGTATATTTTATGGACTGAAAAAGGTAAATCTCTAAAAGGTACTTTAATATCGTATTAAATTTCAACTATCTAATAACAGCTATTTTTATTGTTATGTATAAGAAATCATAAAACAAAGTATGAAATACAATGTAAATTATTTTTCTTGAAATGAGATACTCTTGGATGTCTCGATGACAATGATTCATAATAGTATTCAGTGCAACAAAACGTCGTTTGAGATTGACTATGTAATATTAGTTTTATTTATTAAATTATATATATAACATCGATTAAATCAAATTAATATATATCAAATATATAAAACAGAAAAAATAAAAAATTGAATCACAAAAACAATAAATATGTATAACAAACAGTAAATATGAGAAGAAAATAACAAGCCTCTAAATGGAAAATTTATATGATTATATGTATAAGAAAATAAATAAGTAGAATTACTTTGTTTTGTACTATGTGGTATAAGAATACTCTATCGTTGGATAAGTAAAATTTATAGTGGACTAATGACTAAAAATATACATAAATATGATATATATATATATATATATACACAGGATTACTGAAAATCTCGCGAAAATTGATTGACTCGCGCATTAACTAACCACAAACCGCTCGTCCGTGCAGCATATTTTTGTTATAATATAGCTTATGCGTATGATCGGCAATTATCGGTAATTATTCTGCGAAGTATGTATCCAATTTCGGGAACGAAAGAGAGACAAGAGATTGGATCATTTCCGAAATAGAGAGCTTGGGAAAGCAACGCCACTGACGGCGAATATCAAAGCTTGCGGCTTTTTCTTTGACAACCATAGAAATATAAACAAATATATATTATATAGTATATATATATATATATATATATATATATATTTATTTATAAAAAACTGCTGCTTTTGAAGAAGTATAATCACATGCACATCAGATTATCAAGTAAAAAATAATAAGAAGAAAATTCTGCTAAAATAAAAAATATGCCCAATGCAATTGCAAATATAAGAAAAGTAATTTTTGGTTGTAAATGAAAGAGAAATATACTTGATAGTGTATTCTCTCTTCAAGATTTAACAGAATCACGAATATAGTCTCTGCATCTTTAAAATCCTAAAACTAATACAGGATAGGAAAGGAAGTGAATAACGTGTACAAAGCAAAAAATCGAAAAAAGTGCTATCCTGTAGGATCTAAAAGAAAAAAAAAATAATTTCGACGGAATAGAGAAGACGAAGATAGCGTAAGAACGAGATAAAAAGACTGCACTCAAACGAGAGAAAGAGATAGAAAGAAAGAGAGAGAGAGAGAGAGAGATAGAGAGAGAGAGAGAGAGAGAGAGAAAGGAAGAAAGAGAGAGAAAGATAAATAGAGAGTAACCTAGAGAAGGACAGAGAAAATACCGTGTGAGACGTTGGAACGTTGCGAAGTATAAGGCAACGTGGCGAGCACGACTGCACTGGCGATGAAGCGAACGTACGGACCGTCGGACGGACGGAGCACGCCGGGTATACGCGAGCGAGCGAGTGAGAGATGCGTGGAAGCCTAAGTGTGGGAAGAGAGTCCGTGATATCGGCGAAAAGGAAGATCGGAGCGAGAGGAGAACCGATGGAGAAAGAGACCCATTCATCTTGGCGCGCCTAGTACGGCTGCGATTGGTCCGCCTCGGGTGAGGCCGCGCCACGATTGGACCGCTCTGTTTACCAGCTGGTACCCCGGCGCGTTCGCGGCGACACACGCGAGAAGAGAGGGGGGAACAGAACGGGAGAGACAAGCGGCGCCATTATTGTAAGGGGTTACATTTAGCTCGCCGTGGGTTGTAGTACGCGGCGTTCGGGATAGGGGGCTATAGTACCTTCATGCATGGCCCATAAAGGATTCGTCGACTATCCGAGAAGTACGCAAGAAACGGCTTCTAACACCTGACAGGGGCCACGCTCTTCTCTTCTCTCTCCTCGTGCCGTCGCCGGGTTCTCATCGTCGCCCAATTTCCGAGTTGGGACTACGAGTTGGGTCATCCGGGGTGGGTCCGGTTGTGAAGAAGGACCCGCTGCTTTATCGCCGATTCTTATTCCGATATCGGATGGATTCGTAATCGGGAGGGCGCGCGATTACGAATCGAGCGGACGGTCGAAATTTTCGCACCGCGAGTATCCGCGAAGATCCGCGGCTCTCCTGACCCCGAGAGAGAGATCGAGAGGAGGGACATGTCATTTGCCATCGCGGACAATCGGTGATTCGTGGTCCAGTCGTTTCCCAGTGACCGCGTGCATCCCACCGCGTTCGGTATTGTTGTTGTGATAATGTGCTGAGTTGCATAAGTGGTACCGGTAAAAGTGGACGTTAATTGTTGATAGGGAAGGAGATAGTGGACGGGCGCGGGGAGAGCAATTAAAACTCGAGATATCTTCTTGGAACAGGCGACGAAAAAAGGTGTGCGCGGTTTCCTCGAGCGAGAAAGCGCGTTTTCTTTGATTGTCGATCGAGAGACCAGTGTATGTATTGTCATCCGTGTGATATTACGGATTATGCAATGAGGCAGCAGCCGATGGACGTGTCGTCACGGTGTCGGTGTTGAGACACTCGTCCCGGTCGTCTTCCGTCCGGGCGTGTTCTCGGCATCGGGTCCGCATCGGCACCGACAGCGGCGATATGAGTACGAAATTCATAATTGATAGTATGCTACCAGCTAAGTACCAACAATTTCATCCGCAACAGTTGTTCTCAAGCGCGAATCCAGGTACCATCCAGGCGTGTACGACGAGTCCGGCCACCGCGAGTCTAGAATCGAGTCTATCCGCGGCTGCAGTAGCGGCCGCGGCGGTCAATTACGCGCAACAGCACAATTCGCCGAGCCCGACGGGTTCGAGTCCCCAGCACTCGGGTAGCTCTGCTTCCACATCACCGGCGGCGCGTACGACGTCCGGAATGTATCCATACGTATCCGCCGCGGCGGCCCATCATCATCATCAGCAGCAGCAAGCGGTGGCGGCCGCCGCCTTCGGCGCCACGTCCAGCATGGTCCCCGGTTTCGGTTCCACGGCTGCGTCTAGCGCTGCCCTGGCCGCCGCCGCAGCCGTGGATGCCGCGACTGCCGGCGACAAGTCCTGCCGTTACACGGCCAGTTTAACCGGGAACGTGGCCCCCGCGTCGGCCGATCCTATGGTTAACTATACTTTGGGTCACCATCATCAAAACGGCGCTACACCCGGTAGCCTCGTTTCTTCCGCGTCCGCTTCCTCGGCCGTGTCCGCTGCCTCGGCCTCCATGGCGGCGGCGGCACAATTCTACCATCAGGCGGCCGCCGCATCGGCCGTCGTTGATCCTTTGACGTCCTGTCAACAACCTACCACCGGTCAACCTGGGATCTCTGACATACCTCGGTACCCGTGGATGTCGATTACCGGTGAGTTTTCCTATAGGTTGCGATTTGTTTTCTTTTATGGTCTCTTTTTATTATTATTTTTATTACTGCTGGGATTGATGTGAACGAGATGTTTTTTTTTTGCAAGATGTAATACATCGTGACGAGAATTCGCGATTTCATTGTCGTAGTTGCTTGACTATATCGTGGGTAGTGTGCGAATAAACTTTTGCAGAAGTAGACTTATGAAGAAAAAAAATTATGGCGTCGTAAAACACGTCTTAGGCACGTCTTTCTTTTAGCTGGCTAATTTGGCGTTGAATTGGTTATTTCCTGAATACCGTCGAATTATTAAATAAAACTGTAATACACTATTTACAAATTAATATTGTATAAATCAAATATACAATGGACTCTATCTAATTTATATCGAATGTTAAATGTTTCTTTATTTCGATTATATAATTAATTATTAAAACGTATCAAGAATTGATTAAAAATATATAAGTCTGTTTCTGCATCTTTATAATATATCGTATCGATTGAATATCGCTGCGATACATTTTTCTTTTTTTTTCATGTTGCATGATTGAGAAAATATGCATTAAGGATCGCAATTTGCATGAAATTTTCAGCATGATGTGACGACAAGAAATGCTAAACTGCTCTCTATCGCTATTAATCGTCTAAAATATAAAGAATGTATAATATAGTAAGTAAAAGAATATAGGAACAATTAAATGCTATCATAAAAATCATCATTAAACTATCATTTATTATCATATAATAATTTTAATATATAATTTACTTAATGCGAACTCTTTTCTTTTAGTTAAATGATATAATCTTTATGCAAAACTACATGAAATAAAAAATTACGTATAACTATAATCCTCTATTTTCATTGTTTAAATCTATTTGAGAGAGATTTAATTTATTAATCATTTCTTTAAATTACAAATTATATTGCGGAAAAATAGAAATATATTATATTAGATATTTTATTTATATGAAACTTATATATAGAGAAAAAAGGAGGAAAAAGCGGTTTCTTTTTTATAAGATTATTATTTATAATTTACAATCTTAATTAATTTCTACAAAAGTTGCAATTTTTATTATAATTATGTTGAAAGACACCTAGACAACAGTTTATTTGTGGAAACAATATACATATAAGTATATAAATATTGTATATTTTTTCTGACAAGAATGGTATGCGTTAATAATTGTATATCGTTCATATTTCTCTTCTTTACACGTGTTTTCATCGATGGCGCGTTTGATAACGCTAGATAATGACGATACCTGCTGTTTCATAATTTTGCACGCATTAGAAAACATCTTATTTTTAATATATGTACATGACATATATACATGCAAGAGTACTCCCATTTTATCGCAATGTTTTTTATGACAGATTCTTCTGCTAATTAGTCGATTTTCCCCTGATGAAAATATCGAAATACTTATAATTTTCAATGGAAAATGACATTCAACAGTTTTTGATAAACTAGCATTATATGTGTCTTTAAAAATTATATTATATATTTTATATAGTTTATATATACATATATATACACACACATACATGAGAATGATAAAAATATTCTCATATTAATTTTAATCTTCACGATTTTGGAATTACATATTAATTTAGCCATATAATTATAGTCGTAGACGTAACATTGTCGATGAAAACGTTTGGCAATTTGGAATGTAACAGGTAATTTTCAAAGAATAACAGGCGTGACTATTGAAGAATAATACTTTACGTTATAAATTTGAGTCCCAGACGCTGTTGTTACCGCACGAAACTTAAAGTTACTCCCCGATACAATACATCGTATACTGCGCCTTGTCGGAGTAGTGTCTTTGTCTGCCAAGGTGTTAGCTAGGACAAAGCGCCGACGGTATTTATCGCGTATATTTGTGGCGAACAATACAAGTCGGAGTCTGTTGTCTCATTCTTGACGCTGACGCGCGCGAAAATTGTTTACCTTCTTTTCTCTCGTTCGATATTGTTGCGACGAACAGCACGCGAAATAACTCGCAAGAGGTCGCGTGAAAAATAGGCGTCGCGACTTCGTCCGAAGCGCGCTGACAGGAAACCAGCTGACTCGCGTCGCTTCTTGCGCACGAATAGCATGCGCGCAATTTTACATTGTCGCAATTTGATTTATCGTTCCAGGTATACTCCGTTAAAAACTCCAAGTTCAATTGCAACAATTGCCGTATTTGTCACATCTAAACAACGATTGGCGGCGCCGACTTGGCTGAATTCACGTGACGAACGAATTAGCACGCGTTTCGCGTACTTTTTAATCGGCTTTAAGCTATTTAAGAGTGTCGCCGCTTAAATTTTACAACGAAACTTTTCGGAGAACGATCTTTCGTTTGTCAATACACACACACACACACACACACACTCGTGTGTTGCCGCATAATAATATAATACAAGGCGTACCCTCTCTCTCACGGAGTAAGGGAATCGTGGAATATATTGCGATTAAGTTGTAATCTTTGAATATGCAAATTATTTTCCGAAGCCCATTTCGCTATCAACACGTTATAATAATACTTGGCGTTAACGTGTTAACTTTCCGTTTCGCCAACTCGTGAGGTCTCGCGTTATGCCCACCGCGAAATTATAATCACGCTCGTGTAATTTCTAATACGCGTCGCGATAGTGCCGATTAGCAATATAATATAATAAAACTTTCTGCTTATAATTTACACAATTGCTTAACATGTGTCATTATAAAAAATAAATAACGAACAAACTGACGCATTAATTCTTGTGTTTACATTATCTAGAAAGTTAAATCGCATAAATTATTCGGCGACTATCTCCTAATTAATTTTCTCAATCATGATTTTCAGAATAATCTACTTTCTGATTATTCTTATCATTTTATTCACTCTTATGAAATCTCAATCAATATTTTTATATTTAAATTTCTTTTACATTATTTAAAGCGTCATCTTTTACTTTAGTAGCGCTTTCGCATATTTTAAACGACAACAAAACGCAATTTGATATTATTTTCACTCTAATGCGCGTATGCGTTAATTAAATATAAACAAAATTATATATAAATTACTATAGATTATACATCACCCATTAAAATATGTAAATATTGAAAACTATCGACAGTTGTATTTATGTTCAACTGTATATTTATTATAGCAACTTTCGAGAATTTTAATTTATACCTAATTTTGTTCTAAGCATTTTTTTTTTTTATTACGATGTTAGATGTAATATATCACCAAAGATTGAATTATAAAGTTCTTCATACAATTCTTTGTAATCTCATCACTGGTGGAATCCTTTGTATTCATGTTAATATGGATATTCATAATATTTATATTAATATAATATTGTGAATTTATATTAATAATAATAATAAAGTACATTAACATACACAAAATGTAAATAAAAATGTAAATGAAAATATGCTCAATATACACATTAATCTAAGATCTATTTAAATTTAAGAATTAATGTATTTTATTGTGTTGGTGGTTGATAACCATAACCTCCATACTGATTAGGTGGCGGTGGCCCTTGTGGTCCTGGTGGAGGTGGCATGTGTCCACCAGGTGGTCGTGGAGGATATTGTGGATATCCTTGACCTGCTGGCGGTGGAGGGTAACTTTGAGGAGGATACTGCGGATGCCCATAGTGTTGTCCCCCTTGTGGTGGATGTGGACTATAAATCTAGAATTTTCAATATACAAATATATATAATAAATAAGATAAATGCATTATTTAGTCATATCTGTATCATACGACACTTTTTCACATATAAATAAATACAAAATTTTCGATAATAACTTATATAATTAAGGAAAATATAATGTAATGAATCTCTCTATCTCTCTCTCATGTTGTAAAACAAATAATAAATATAGATGGTTAATTGCTTAGTTAGTTCAATGTATCTAAGTATAAATATCTTGAACAATACCTGTGGTTGCCCTCCTGGTGTTGGTGGAACATATGTTTGCGTAGTAGTGGGTCCATAAGCGGGTTGTTGTTGAGGACCTGGTGGTGGGGCGGGACCTTGCGGTGGTCCAGACGGTGGTTGAAATCCACTCGGGGCTGGACTCTGAGACGGCTGCTGTTGCGTCTGCGGAGCTGTTTGCGACTGTTGCTGAGATTGTTGTGGTGGCTGATGCGGCGATTGATGGGAAGGCGGTTGATGGGACGACTGATGTGATGGTTGATGGGGTGATTGATGCGGGGTGTGCGGTGGCTGATGTGGTGATTGATGCGGCGGCGGCGGATGCGGGGGGTGCGACGTCGGATGAGGTGTTTGATGAACAGAATATCCAGAAGGGGCCGGCGGAACCGGGGGTGCATAACTTCCAGCCTGCGATGTTGGTGGCGGACCACTACTTGGCGGATACGTCTGTGTTGAGGCAGACGGCGTGCTTGTTGGCTGACTCTGAGCATAAGTATTGCCGCCGCTCGCGGAGGAAGTACTAAATGGCGGAGATGTAGAAACGGGACCGTACTGTGTCGCCCCAGGACCTGGGCTCGGTTGGCTAACATAGTTGGGCTGAGGACCCGTATTTTGCTGAGATCCAGGTTGAGGGGGTTGAGTCGTGCTGGTTGTCGGAGGTGGTGGATAATTTTGCGGCGGAACATTATTCACATATGCCTGTGAGGATGGAGGGGGATAATTTCCAGGTTGTCCAGCGGCGTATGCATTTTGAGGTGGAGCTTGGGACGGAGGCTGCTGATAATTTGGTTGTGGACTAGGACTGCCATATTGTCCTGGTTGTTGTTGTTGTTGACTACCTGATGAGAAATTTTGCTGAGAAGCATTTGATGGTGGATAACCTTGCTGATTTGGCGGTGGAGGTCCGTATCCGGAAGGTGGCTGAGTCGTGCCCGGCGGTGGATAACCACCTGGTTGTGGACCATAGCTGTTCACTGTAGTTGGAGGACCATAATTTGGCTGCGTTGCTGGATTATATCCTTGTTGCTGAGAAGTGTTTGGTGGTCCATATTGGTTTGGTTGACCAGGAGTGTATGCAGATCCTTGCGGTCCTTGGTAATTAGAGCCAGGATTCTGACTGGCATATTGAGCAGGATAACCTTGCTGAGAAGGCTGTTGAGGATAACCTTGTGGGCCTCTATATTGTTGTGGACCTGGTGCAGTTGGAGGTCCTATATTAACAAATTAAAATATCACATGATAAAATATTACTTAATCTCAATCATTTAGCTCGAGATTATATTACAATTATATGTCAGATTTGATTAATATTTAATTACAAATCTGAAATAAATTCAAATTAGGAATATAAAGAAATTTCCGCCAATAGATTTAAACTAGAAAGAAACATACTATTTATGGAAGGTCCTTGACCAGGCATCACAGGTCCACGATAACCTTGTGCTATTGGTTGACCTTGATTAAAACTCGACATTGGCATAGTTGGCTGTGTATTTGGAGTCATTTCTCCTCCAGGACTAGCCGAAGCACCTGGACCACTTGGAAGCCCTTGTGGATTCATCATAGCATGCTGAGGACCATTCGGAATACCTTGAGGTAGCTTGGAACAAAAAATCTAATTAAATCCTACAATTGTTCGCAAAAATTTTATTTAACTTTATGATTTTATTGGATTAAACGATTTTTATTAATGAATGTTTTTTTGTTCTGAGATTTGTTGCTTACAGGTAATAAAGTTTGAAGATTCTGATTCACATCTGCAATAGATGCTAAATATACCAAGTTGCGATGTAACATTTGCTGGTATCTGAAAATTAAGTCTAATAAATCCCAAAATTAAAAAAAAAGATTGTTGATAATATTAAAAGAATGCATTTCTTTTCAATACTATAAAAAATAGCTTAGTAGCCATTATCTTGGTAAGAATTAAAATATTTAATTCCTATAGTATCTCCGGTAAACAGAAAAGTTTGTGCAGCTTTTATAATAGAGAATTGCAGCAGAAAATTGCACAAACTTTCTTTATTAATTATTAATACAATGTCGTTTCATAGACAATTGATTTAATTTCTACTAGAATTAAAAATATACAATATATCTGAAAAATATTGTACATTATCGTTTATTATTACGTACTGTACACATTCCTGTGCTTTGCCTTTATTTTGATACTCTTGAATCATTTGTATAAGTTGGCTATTCTCGTCAAGCATCTAGAGAAATGTATAAATGTATATATATACATAATTACAATTCTTAAAACAGTAAAATATATATATGTATCTCATATTTTACTTTTTTAATTATATATAAGTGATATATTTATTAGTTTATTTATAATAACTGCTTTTTTTTTCAAAGCTATAGTCAATTCCTTTACCTTCTGTATTTGAGCAGGATTTGGAGGGGGCCTACCACGTTGCGCAAAGGTCACAGACATTTTTTAAACAATTAACGATTCGTCTGTTCAATAAAAAAGATCGACACAATTCAAGAGATTTACTCTCGACGAAGATTTATCTAAAAATGTTTCACGTGCATGATACGTCCATTTTCGTCATATTTTCGGAGCATGTTCTTGCGATGACAACTTATCCAAAAGTGTAGAGATTATTTACACAGGATTACTGAAAATCTCGCGAAAATTGATTGACTCGCGCATTAACTAACCACAAACCGCTCGTCCGTGCAGCATATTTTTGTTATAATATAGCTTATGCGTATGATCGGCAATTATCGGTAATTATTCTGCGAAGTATGTATCCAATTTCGGGAACGAAAGAGAGACAAGAGATTGGATCATTTCCGAAATAGAGAGCTTGGGAAAGCAACGCCACTGACGGCGAATATCAAAGCTTGCGGCTTTTTCTTTGACAACCATAGAAATATAAACAAATATATATTATATAGTAAATTTTAATAAATAAATATATATATATATTTATTTATAAAAAACTGCTGCTTTTGAAGAAGTATAATCACATGCACATCAGATTATCAAGTAAAAAATAATAAGAAGAAAATTCTGCTAAAATAAAAAATATGCCCAATGCAATTGCAAATATAAGAAAAGTAATTTTTGGTTGTAAATGAAAGAGAAATATACTTGATAGTGTATTCTCTCTTCAAGATTTAACAGAATCACGAATATAGTCTCTGCATCTTTAAAATCCTAAAACTAATACAGGATAGGAAAGGAAGTGAATAACGTGTACAAAGCAAAAAATCGAAAAAAGTGCTATCCTGTAGGATCTAAAAGAAAAAAAAAATAATTTCGACGGAATAGAGAAGACGAAGATAGCGTAAGAACGAGATAAAAAGACTGCACTCAAACGAGAGAAAGAGATAGAAAGAAAGAGAGAGAGAGAGAGAGAGATAGAGAGAGAGAGAGAGAGAGAGAGAGAAAGGAAGAAAGAGAGAGAAAGATAAATAGAGAGTAACCTAGAGAAGGACAGAGAAAATACCGTGTGAGACGTTGGAACGTTGCGAAGTATAAGGCAACGTGGCGAGCACGACTGCACTGGCGATGAAGCGAACGTACGGACCGTCGGACGGACGGAGCACGCCGGGTATACGCGAGCGAGCGAGTGAGAGATGCGTGGAAGCCTAAGTGTGGGAAGAGAGTCCGTGATATCGGCGAAAAGGAAGATCGGAGCGAGAGGAGAACCGATGGAGAAAGAGACCCATTCATCTTGGCGCGCCTAGTACGGCTGCGATTGGTCCGCCTCGGGTGAGGCCGCGCCACGATTGGACCGCTCTGTTTACCAGCTGGTACCCCGGCGCGTTCGCGGCGACACACGCGAGAAGAGAGGGGGGAACAGAACGGGAGAGACAAGCGGCGCCATTATTGTAAGGGGTTACATTTAGCTCGCCGTGGGTTGTAGTACGCGGCGTTCGGGATAGGGGGCTATAGTACCTTCATGCATGGCCCATAAAGGATTCGTCGACTATCCGAGAAGTACGCAAGAAACGGCTTCTAACACCTGACAGGGGCCACGCTCTTCTCTTCTCTCTCCTCGTGCCGTCGCCGGGTTCTCATCGTCGCCCAATTTCCGAGTTGGGACTACGAGTTGGGTCATCCGGGGTGGGTCCGGTTGTGAAGAAGGACCCGCTGCTTTATCGCCGATTCTTATTCCGATATCGGATGGATTCGTAATCGGGAGGGCGCGCGATTACGAATCGAGCGGAGGGTCGAAATTTTCGCACCGCGAGTATCCGCGAAGATCCGCGGCTCTCCTGACCCCGAGAGAGAGATCGAGAGGAGGGACATGTCATTTGCCATCGCGGACGATCGGTGATTCGTGGTCCAGTCGTTTCCCAGTGACCGCGTGCATCCCACCGCGTTCGGTATTGTTGTTGTGATAATGTGCTGAGTTGCATAAGTGGTACCGGTAAAAGTGGACGTTAATTGTTGATAGGGAAGGAGATAGTGGACGGGCGCGGGGAGAGCAATTAAAACTCGAGATATCTTCTTGGAACAGGCGACGAAAAAAGGTGTGCGCGGTTCCCTCGAGCGAGAAAGCGCGTTTTCTTTGATTGTCGATCGAGAGACCAGTGTATGTATTGTCATCCGTGTGATATTACGGATTATGCAATGAGGCAGCAGCCGATGGACGTGTCGTCACGGTGTCGGTGTTGAGACACTCGTCCCGGTCGTCTTCCGTCCGGGCGTGTTCTCGGCATCGGGTCCGCATCGGCACCGACAGCGGCGATATGAGTACGAAATTCATAATTGATAGTATGCTACCAGCTAAGTACCAACAATTTCATCCGCAACAGTTGTTCTCAAGCGCGAATCCAGGTACCATCCAGGCGTGTACGACGAGTCCGGCCACCGCGAGTCTAGAATCGAGTCTATCCGCGGCTGCAGTAGCGGCCGCGGCGGTCAATTACGCGCAACAGCACAATTCGCCGAGCCCGACGGGTTCGAGTCCCCAGCACTCGGGTAGCTCTGCTTCCACATCACCGGCGGCGCGTACGACGTCCGGAATGTATCCATACGTATCCGCCGCGGCGGCCCATCATCATCATCAGCAGCAGCAAGCGGTGGCGGCCGCCGCCTTCGGCGCCACGTCCAGCATGGTCCCCGGTTTCGGTTCCACGGCTGCGTCTAGCGCTGCCCTGGCCGCCGCCGCAGCCGTGGATGCCGCGACTGCCGGCGACAAGTCCTGCCGTTACACGGCCAGTTTAACCGGGAACGTGGCCCCCGCGTCGGCCGATCCTATGGTTAACTATACTTTGGGTCACCATCATCAAAACGGCGCTACACCCGGTAGCCTCGTTTCTTCCGCGTCCGCTTCCTCGGCCGTGTCCGCTGCCTCGGCCTCCATGGCGGCGGCGGCACAATTCTACCATCAGGCGGCCGCCGCATCGGCCGTCGTTGATCCTTTGACGTCCTGTCAACAACCTACCACCGGTCAACCTGGGATCTCTGACATACCTCGGTACCCGTGGATGTCGATTACCGGTGAGTTTTCCTATAGGTTGCGATTTGTTTTCTTTTATGGTCTCTTTTTATTATTATTTTTATTACTGCTGGGATTGATGTGAACGAGATGTTTTTTTTTTGCAAGATGTAATACATCGTGACGAGAATTCGCGATTTCATTGTCGTAGTTGCTTGACTATATCGTGGGTAGTGTGCGAATAAACTTTTGCAGAAGTAGACTTATGAAGAAAAAAAATTATGGCGTCGTAAAACACGTCTTAGGCACGTCTTTCTTTTAGCTGGCTAATTTGGCGTTGAATTGGTTATTTCCTGAATACCGTCGAATTATTAAATAAAACTGTAATACACTATTTACAAATTAATATTGTATAAATCAAATATACAATGGACTCTATCTAATTTATATCGAATGTTAAATGTTTCTTTATTTCGATTATATAATTAATTATTAAAACGTATCAAGAATTGATTAAAAATATATAAGTCTGTTTCTGCATCTTTATAATATATCGTATCGATTGAATATCGCTGCGATACATTTTTCTTTTTTTTTCATGTTGCATGATTGAGAAAATATGCATTAAGGATCGCAATTTGCATGAAATTTTCAGCATGATGTGACGACAAGAAATGCTAAACTGCTCTCTATCGCTATTAATCGTCTAAAATATAAAGAATGTATAATATAGTAAGTAAAAGAATATAGGAACAATTAAATGCTATCATAAAAATCATCATTAAACTATCATTTATTATCATATAATAATTTTAATATATAATTTACTTAATGCGAACTCTTTTCTTTTAGTTAAATGATATAATCTTTATGCAAAACTACATGAAATAAAAAATTACGTATAACTATAATCCTCTATTTTCATTGTTTAAATCTATTTGAGAGAGATTTAATTTATTAATCATTTCTTTAAATTACAAATTGCGGAAAAATAGAAATATATTATATTAGATATTTTATTTATATGAAACTTATATATAGAGAAAAAAGGAGGAAAAAGCGGTTTCTTTTTTATAAGATTATTATTTATAATTTACAATCTTAATTAATTTCTACAAAAGTTGCAATTTTTATTATAATTATGTTGAAAGACACCTAGACAACAGTTTATTTGTGGAAACAATATACATATAAGTATATAAATATTGTATATTTTTTCTGACAAGAATGGTATGCGTTAATAATTGTATATCGTTCATATTTCTCTTCTTTACACGTGTTTTCATCGATGGCGCGTTTGATAACGCTAGATAATGACGATACCTGCTGTTTCATAATTTTGCACGCATTAGAAAACATCTTATTTTTAATATATGTACATGACATATATACATGCAAGAGTACTCCCATTTTATCGCAATGTTTTTTATGACAGATTCTTCTGCTAATTAGTCGATTTTCCCCTGATGAAAATATCGAAACACTTATAATTTTCAATGGAAAATGACATTCAACAGTTTTTGATAAACTAGCATTATATGTGTCTTTAAAAATTATATTATATATTTTATATAGTTTATATATACATATATATACACACACATACATGAGAATGATAAAAATATTCTCATATTAATTTTAATCTTCACGATTTTGGAATTACATATTAATTTAGCCATATAATTATAGTCGTAGACGTAACATTGTCGATGAAAACGTTTGGCAATTTGGAATGTAACAGGTAATTTTCAAAGAATAACAGGCGTGACTATTGAAGAATAATACTTTACGTTATAAATTTGAGTCCCAGACGCTGTTGTTACCGCACGAAACTTAAAGTTACTCCCCGATACAATACATCGTATACTGCGCCTTGTCGGAGTAGTGTCTTTGTCTGCCAAGGTGTTAGCTAGGACAAAGCGCCGACGGTATTTATCGCGTATATTTGTGGCGAACAATACAAGTCGGAGTCTGTTGTCTCATTCTTGACGCTGACGCGCGCGAAAATTGTTTACCTTCTTTTCTCTCGTTCGATATTGTTGCGACGAACAGCACGCGAAATAACTCGCAAGAGGTCGCGTGAAAAATAGGCGTCGCGACTTCGTCCGAAGCGCGCTGACAGGAAACCAGCTGACTCGCGTCGCTTCTTGCGCACGAATAGCATGCGCGCAATTTTACATTGTCGCAATTTGATTTATCGTTCCAGGTATACTCCGTTAAAAACTCCAAGTTCAATTGCAACAATTGCCGTATTTGTCACATCTAAACAACGATTGGCGGCGCCGACTTGGCTGAATTCACGTGACGAACGAATTAGCACGCGTTTCGCGTACTTTTTAATCGGCTTTAAGCTATTTAAGAGTGTCGCCGCTTAAATTTTACAACGAAACTTTTCGGAGAACGATCTTTCGTTTGTCAATACACACACACACACACACACACACTCGTGTGTTGCCGCATAATAATATAATACAAGGCGTACCCTCTCTCTCACGGAGTAAGGGAATCGTGGAATATATTGCGATTAAGTTGTAATCTTTGAATATGCAAATTATTTTCCGAAGCCCATTTCGCTATCAACACGTTATAATAATACTTGGCGTTAACGTGTTAACTTTCCGTTTCGCCAACTCGTGAGGTCTCGCGTTATGCCCACCGCGAAATTATAATCACGCTCGTGTAATTTCTAATACGCGTCGCGATAGTGCCGATTAGCAATATAATATAATAAAACTTTCTGCTTATAATTTACACAATTGCTTAACATGTGTCATTATAAAAAATAAATAACGAACAAACTGACGCATTAATTCTTGTGTTTACATTATCTAGAAAGTTAAATCGCATAAGTTATTCGGCGACTATCTCCTAATTAATTTTCTCAATCATGATTTTCAGAATAATCTACTTTCTGATTATTCTTATCATTTTATTCACTCTTATGAAATCTCAATCAATATTTTTATATTTAAATTTCTTTTACATTATTTAAAGCGTCATCTTTTACTTTAGTAGCGCTTTCGCATATTTTAAACGACAACAAAACGCAATTTGATATTATTTTCACTCTAATGCGCGTATGCGTTAATACTTTTATAATTTTATTTACTTCTGCTTTTATATTTGATATACTTCTTTGAAGAATTTACGGTTTTTTCGAGCACTTTTACTGTCATATGTCTATTCATGCGTTAATAAGTTTCTTATCTATTTTATGAGTATATAAGAATAGCTTTACGGCTTAGGGAGAGCGAGGTGAATGATTCAGCTGACAGTGTAGCGTGACGATTTTAGTTTGCGAGACCTCGTAGTGGAATCAGAATCACGTTGGCAATCTATAAGTATACATTTTCTCTTCATAGCGCACAATCAATATTATTTCAGTTTTAATTTAATCGTAAACGAATGGACAATCGCGAGTGTAAGAACATTGCATTTTTATGTATCAGTTATTCTAATGTAGAGCAGTAATACAATAACAAACAAGTTTTTAATAGATTATTGAATTGATGCATATTTATGTATATAAGATATGCAGATATCGATTGTGTGTTATTTTGAGTCTAATTAATCTAAATATAAATATATATGTCAACATTTAACACATATTTTTAAAATTATTCCGATCTTTTATTGTGGGAGATCAAAGACTATTTTGAAGTTTTTAATATCTCTTAGGTTACTAATGACAATCTAATTTTATCTCTTAATTATTAAATCCACTCGTTTGCCATTGCCGTTTAATGTTTTCGATTAACTAAATTAGACTTATATAGTTTCTTCTTTTCTATTTCTTGAACTGTATCTTAATCTTATGTATGTTTATGTAATGTTTAATATTAATGCATGTGTGTTATGCGTTTAAACCATAATGTATCTTGTGAATGTTATATTGAGAATGTTATGCTTAAAAAATCTTGCCTATTGCGTTATCTTAAGTGCATTTGTAAAGTTTTGTAGCTTTAAACTACGCATGAGAGGCTGACTTTTGAAGTTGTATATTACCATCTTATTTGATATCATGAGCAAAAAGGCAGAAGACACTTCTCGACTGATTTGATTTTCTTTGGATGTTTTAATAAACCTTTTTGTTTTTCAGATTGGATGAGTCCATTTGATAGAGTTGTGTGCGGTGAGTATTGCTATTAATTTTAGGATGCTTTTATATCATCATTACATTATACTATAATACTATCATTATTTGCGCACATATTCGTTACATTATATATATTCCATATTTCTGCGAATATACAAAATATAACAAATTTATATCTGAAACTGTTTGTAAATCCAAAAATTTTAATTGTGGGAAATGATATTAATTATTCGGGAAGTCATAAAAATAATAGTTTTTTAAAACTTCAATATAATTAATACTATTTATATTAATTATGAAGCATAGATAATCCTCTGAAGGAAACTACATCTATTTCGAGAAATATTACATAAAAGTATTTTGATCCTGTGAATTGTTTTTAGTATTGATAAATAGTATTGATAACCCTTTCATATATGTTATGTGTAGAGTGTTAATATAATATGAAAATCTCTTTCTATTAATTTATATCCACTATATATTATATTATATCCACTTTTTGTTCCATAAAGAACGTAATGAGCTCTCGCAAAAATATAAGTGTTTAATATAAGATCTATATGTCTCAGACAAGGCTTAGACTTCAAGAGAAAAATGGTTCTTTCCATATACGAGGTTACGGCCCCACGTGCTAGCCACATTTCTTTCTTTCTTCAGTTCTTTCTTAAGTTTAATGTATAGACAAAATATACTATGGCCATTTCTTAGACTGAAAGAGAGCAATAATCTTTTCTATTCTTAAGTTTTCTTCTAACAACACTGACCTTACCCGGACATTACGTTTTCATGTACAAAATTAAAAGTTACAAGTAACATTTCCAAAAAACAATTTGTTCCTACATTATCGAGCTGTCGATCAGTTATTCGGGTTTAACAACCTGGTCATAAACCTACGACAAAAAGTGATATAGTTCCAAGTGTGCCGAGATGCCAAGGTAATTGTTCGGGTCGTTTACGTGGATCGTGCTACTGGGCTCTACACGCGCCAAGTCCTTACCCTATTCATTTATGTTAGTTGCGCATGCAAAAAGGACATGTATATGGGCAACTACACCTGTCGTCACCGTGATAATGTTAGTCGCGAATAATCTCCGTGACTATCTTTTATACGGCCACTTACGAGTCCACAATAGCGCAGTAAATACCGATTAGATAAAATTAAAACTTCAGTCGTTGGCTTTTATCGTGATGGTTTGTTTACATCAGGCGTATCATAATTTCAAATAGGCATTGCCGATCACTATACGAAGTTAACAACTGTAGAGGGAATGCTTAGCCCGGTAGGAAATTACATTCCGATATATTCGAACGGGATATATAATATCTGTCTCCATATACATTCAATTGGCCGATGAATGAGAGAATACGCATGTATTCGCCATTATACATCCTACTATTCCTTATTAATCTTTCGTGGATCTGCATTTGTATATTTCAAGTTATACCACTAACAAGATGAACCGTTATTATTTTATATTAGCATTAATTAATTAATTATTTATATATTTTTGGATTAAT